>NW_021821268.1:0-87862 GCF_901001135.1 Rhinatrema bivittatum
TGGTCCTGAGTCCATCTGTCTACACTAAGGAAACGAAATTATCAGGTAAGTAATTTCTCCAATTTGATATGGGTAGCCTGAAAGCTTGAACTGTTTTGCAAAATCAAGAAAACCACTGATATTTATAAAAGATAGGATTGATACTGATGCCTTTCCAGAAATCATCATTGAATAATATATTCACAGTTTCTGGAAGAGAACAGCAAAATATTCCCATATCTTCATTGCTTTTGTACCAAAAATGTAGACGCATGTTCCCTTTTATAAACACTTTTAAGTTGCATTTCCTTGCAGGGAGGGTTTGTAAGCATTTGACTCGTGGGTTTTTTTTTTCTCCCTCTAGGATTCATAATGCACTTAAAGGAATACCAGACGACAGGGATGGTTTATTTGATACCGTTCAGCGCTCTAAGAACCACTATCAGAAAGAGCTTATCAGTGTATAAAGTGCATGGTAGCACTCTTCAGCAGTTGTCCTGTAGCTTATCAAATCCTACAGGTGAGAATTTAATTTTTGAAAACTAGATGAACTTTGATCTTTATCTTCTATCAATTTCTGCATTTATACTGATGGCTCCATTCTACTTTTGCTCAGATTATGACTTCATGGAACATAAATGGACTGTCTCAGAGGTCATTTTCTTTCCTAGGACATGTTAACTGTGGAGTTTTTCACTGGAATTCAGAAACTTCTGACGTTTTGTCAGGTTTTAACTGTTAAGCTTAATTTTGAACTGAATAAATAAAAGGCACAAGGTTTTAAATTTGTACCAGCTGAGTAATGACCAAGTGCACTTAAAATTGGGGAAAGGAAGAATAAGGTTAGCATCCTGCTTCTTTGCTTTTTCTGTATCAGACCTTTTGTGGAACCCATTTTGTTAGCATTTTTCTACAATATATTTTGTTTAATTTAAACGGCTAATTTAAAAATTTTAAAAAATAGAGGGAAGCCAAACTATAGAAACAACAAAAGAAACAGATTGTCAATTTGTTGGTAGGTATTGGCATGCCTGTCTGTGTGTCCTGATATGTGCAGCATGGACCACCTGGTCAGTTCGATTATTTACCTTCAAAACAAATTAAGTATTTTTCGAAAGCATATAAAATTGTCACAACAGTCTCAATGCAAAGTTCAAAGTGAGCCCAACAAGGCCGGTGTTTCACTTTGAAAGCTTCTTCAGGAGTTAAGTCACAAAATCTTAGAACATCCTCAGACTGTTGTCATGATTCAGGATTGTAAGTGTATGTGGTTCAAACTTACGGTCCTGAAGCACTGCGACAATCCAATGATGTTCAAAGATTTTGTGATTTAACCCTGAAGAAGCTTTCATTGTGAAACACCAGCCGTGTTGGGCTTGCTTTGACACTTTGCATTGAGACTGTTATGACAATTCTATATACTTTCAAAAAATACCTTACAAAAATTGTTTTGAAGTGAATGAACTTAACCGGGTGGTTAAGTTCATTCACATAAAGCAGGACATACCAACCGGCTTGCTGACACCTTCCAACAAATTGACATAATCTGTTTCCTTTGCTGACAAAATTCTTGTTGATTTTATAGTTTGGTTTCCCTCTGTTTTTTTGTCATTTACTTGTTGGGTTACATTTTGATTCTTTTTTTGTAGTTGATTAATTAACAAATGTACCAGAAAATGAAGCCTTAAATATATTTCCCTGTACGTACCCTGATCAGTCCAGACGGTGGGTTGAGCCTCCTTCCAGCAGGTGGAGACAGACTAAAACTGAAAGGATATCCTTTATGAGGACAGAGCCTATCCTGTAACCCTTCAGTATTCGTCTGTCTCCAGCAGGTGTATCAGCTCACCCTTTGGTCTCCTGCTTTCGGCTAGTTAGCCGTGTCTCTTTCTCTTTCGTGAATCAAGCAAGTACTTCTCCTTAGTTTTTGTTTGGCTTCTTTCAAAAAAAAACACTAGGATTTTGTTAGATCAGTATTTTGTCTTTTTCTGTATAGGAGACGCTAGTCGTCTCCTGGCTTTTGCCGGACTTAGGGGGGCTTCGCCCCTTGTGCGGAGCATAGCCTGAGTCCGTGGGCGCTTCCAGGTGTGGGGACCGAGTCTGGTGGTCCAGTTCTCATCTCCCCCTTTCTGGCTGCCTGAGGGGCTTAGCCATCCCACTGCTGTGCTCAGTTTAAAAAAAGTAAATAATAAGTGTTTAAAATTTTTACTTTATCCTTTTCTTTTTTTTTTTAATTTACAATTTTTATTGCTGTAATCATGAACCAATACAAATAGTAAACAGAGGAGACAGCAGTACTCAATACAAAGTAGCATTTACCCCACCCTCCCTCCCCCCTGTCATGCTACTCTAAAAAGAAATAAAAATAAAAAAAAAAATAAAAAGGAAAAAACGAGGTATCATTGAAATGGTGAGTATGAAAGTTGCATTGTATGAATGTGAGCAATGAAGACAAAGCAAAGCAATAAGACCTCCATCCAACCCTACTGTAAGGCTATGGAAGGGTTGGTAACGATAAATGTCTCCATGATATGTAGGGGTTCCAGATGTGATAGAATTTAGGTAGTCGATGGTATTTAAACGCAGTGAGTCGATACAACGTACACGTCCTGTCTAGGCGAGACAGAAGTTCAGTAGGTGTAGGAGGTTGTGCCCTCTTCCATGAGGTTGCAATTTCCATAGCCGTTGAAGTACAGACCAGCTGAAGAAATATCTGTGCAGAAGCTGGGATAGTATCATCTGGAAGATGAAGGAGAGCCTGCGCATGAGTAAGGTGAATTGTTCTACCCAGGATCTCAGATACTATCGTCGAGACATAGGTCCACACTTTTTGGATCAGAGCACAGTCCCACCACATATGCAGAAAGGTGCCCAACTGTTGGCAATTCCTCCAGCATCTAGGGTCAGAATTAGCAGAGAAGTGATGAAGGTGAGTAGGAGTGAAATACCACCTATATAAGAGTTTATAATTAGCTTCCGAGATCCGGGCGGAGACCGTACCCTGCGACATTCGAGTAAAGATAATGTCCCATTCGTCTTCAGACAGAGATCTGCCCAAATCTGTTTCCCAGGCCCTCAGATGAGCCGGTTTAGCAGGCGGGCGGGATGCTAAGAGCTTATAAAGTTTGGAGATAAGACCCCCGAGGATCTTTGTGCTGGAACAATAGCCTTCGAATAGTGAGCGTTGGGTCGACAGCAGTCCCCGGGATTGCAGCTGGAGTAGAAAATGGCGAAGTTGCATATAGGGCAGAAATTCTGCATTCGAAAGATGGAAAGAGTCCTGCAGTTGGTCGAAGGAAATAAGCGAGCCTTGGTGGAATATGAAAAAAGCTGGATATGCCCCGTATCTTCCATGCTGTATAGGCAGAACTTGGTAAGCCAGGTGTAAATGAAGTATCATGGAAGAGAGAGCTCTGTAGGAAGTATAGCTCCAGACCCACCAGCTTGCGTTTCCATTGTTTCCATACGTTAAAAGTTTGTCGAGCGCAGGGGGTAAGGAGTATATCTGATCTCCATGTATTGTTGGGCTGCCATATCAGCACTGACAGTGGCGTAGTTCGAAGCCAGGTTTATTCAATCTGGACCCAGGGCTTACTGTCTTGCGGGCGATGCCAATCAATAATGGGTCGAAGTTGGGCAGCCCCATAGTACCAGAGTAAATTAGGAAGACCCAGGCCTCCCTGCGTCTTGGGCTGGTAGAGAACCGTTCGAGCCACTCGGGGTGGCCGACTCTTCCAAAGAAATCTCAGTAACTTCCGTTGCCAGTATTTCAGGATGTCCGGGCGGATCGGAATAGGCAAGGTTTGAAATAAATACAAATATCTGGGAAGGACATTCATCTTGAGGATGGCCAGACGACCCAACCAGGTTAAGGGTAATGAGTTCCATCTAACCAAATCCTGGTCTAACTCTTTTCAGCAGACTGCAACACCAAAAGCAGGTCCCCGGAGCAGTTAGGCGCTGGGAGGAGGCCCGCGCAGCCGGCGCTTGAGCCCATCGGGGTAAGGCCTTTAAATCTCGCCCTACCTCCGTGGGCCCCTGCTACGGCCACGGGGAAGCTTATCACTTACCTCCTCCGATTCTTCTTCTTTAAAATCGCGGCGATCCGGCTGACTCTCCGCTCTCCGCCCACCGCCGCAGGAAGCCACAAGAAAGGCCCTCCTTTTTCCAATCTTCCTCTACCAATCCCGGAGAAGCAAGCGAGGTTTTTAATCCCGGACATCCGAGGCGTCACGTGCCGAAGGAGCGCGACAAAGGGGCCGCCCCTTTGTGCGCCCCTTCGTGCAGCCCCTGAGAGCCCCGGAGCCCTCGACCACTAAAACGGAAACCGGCTGAACTCCTGCTAAAACCCACCAAGACTTCCAAGCGTACCAGAACCAGGACCGTCTACACACTCCAGGCCAGCCATCTAACGCTCGAACACTCTCACTCTCAAACTTCAATCCAGGACGACACATACAGAGGCAAACAGCTGCACCTGTGACACTCACGGACAAGTCTCCAGGACCCCAGCAGCCATTCAACAACGCTAGACAAAGACAATCAAACATCACTAACGACCCCACCCAGCACCCACTCCAGGACTCCAGCATCCACCCAGCATCCACTCCAGGACTCCAGCATCCATCCAGCATCCACCCAGCATCTACTCCAGGACTCCAACATCCACCCAGCATCCACTCCAGGACTCCAGCATCCACCCAGCATCCAGCATCCACCCAGCATCTACTCCAGGACTCCACATCCACCCAGCATCCACTCCAGGACTCCAGCATCCACTCAACAACTCCACTCAAACGAATACAGCATCCCTATAACAACATCTACAAGTAAAATGGATCTAACCTCTAAAATGCATCCAACATTCTCAATCCCATCATACATCACTATTTCTCACAGAAAAGAAATCAACCAGACAAGCAAACCATCGCAACCTAAAAACACTCACACCTATCCTAATAGCTCCGATAACCCAACTACTAGGCCTCTCCCTATTCACCCTATCGCTCTTCAATGCGCAATCTATAACCAAAAAATCACTAATCCTCAACGACTACCTCACTGACGAAACCAGATATTTGCGCAATAACTGAAACATGGTGAAACCCTCAGATACTGCAATTTTAAAAACTACCGACGCTAACCTACGACATCTTCTCCCTACCTAGACTGAAAAAGAGGGGAGGAGGAATCCTACTTGCAACTAAAAAAGACCTCAAATTCTCACAACATCCGATACACTCCGATACTAAACTTGAAATTGGCTTCTTCACATCTCACCAACTCCAAATCCTTCTCATCTATGCCCCCCCCGGGTCTCTTAGAATCTGACGTCTCACCCATCATCGAAATAACCACAACCTCCTCAACCTCGACACCCCAGCAATAATATAGGAGATTTCAATCTACCATGGATAACCCTGCTCTCTCACTAGCTGCCAAACTCTTCTACTAGCATTCTCAGCGATGGGCTTTTCCCAAATAGTCAAAACCCGACACATAAAGCAGGACATACGTGGACCTGATCTTTATCAACAAAGGCATAAAATCGTCTTCCCCACCAAAAAATACGAAGGTACCCTGGTCGGATCACTCCCTGATTTCTACCTCATTCGCATTGGAAAAATCTACTGCTCCTCATCACCTACTCCCTCCTTTAATTACAGGAAACCTTGTCACCCCGACGACCTCACCAATCAGCTGACCAAACACCTTCCCGCTATTGTTCTCACCGATCCCAATACTGCCTTACGATCATGGAATCCATCACAGAATCCATAGCCAACAAGCTCTGCCCTCTAACAACAAAAAAATCCCACCCAGACGCCTCCAAAAAACAACCATGGTTCACCGACGATCTTAGAAGGCTAAAACAAAAATTAAGACAAATGGAATCCAACTGGCGGAAAATCCTACTGCTAGCACACTCTCAGCCTACAAACTCACGCTACAACAATACAAGGCCTGCACCTCCAAATCAAAAAGAGACTTTTTTGCCTCCAAAATCCACAACTTAGTCTTTGACGAAAGCTCTATTCTCCTATGTTTCCTCCTAACCCAAGTACCCTCACCAGAATGCCCTAGTAACCAAGCTCAAGCTAAAGCAGATGAACTCGCTCTCTTCTTTCAAAACAAAATCACAAATCTTCTTACTCAACTTCCCTCCAATATCATCCCCTAACTCCAGCCTAATGCCTCACATCAAAAATTCATCTTGAAATGTTTGAACCCACTTTCTTCCGAAATCCAAACCATCCTTAGAAGAATGAAACCATCTTCGCACCCGCAGACCATATTCCCTCAAAACTTCTCCTCTCAATACCAGACACCACTCCAAAACATTAGCGACATCATCAACTGCTCGCTTCCCAAGGTTCCTTCCCAGAAGACCTCAAACAAGCCTCACTCAAACCTTTTAAAAAAACCCAACCTGGACCTAAAAGACCCCAACAACTACCGTCCAATAGCTAATCTCCCATCATAGCTAAGATTATGGAAAGGCTTGTGAACCCCAACTATCGGACTTCATCGAAGACAACAAAATTCTATCCGCCTCACAACATGGATTCCGCAAAAATCGGGGCACAGAATCCCTACTTACCTCCCTAACAGACCTACTCATCTTAGGTACAGACAAAGGTCAATCCTTTCTATTGATCCTTTGGACCTCTCAGCAGCTTTCGATACCGTAAATCACGCTATCCTCATCAAACTGCTAGCTGCGATAGGAATCTCTGGTTTAGCGCTCTCCTGGTTCAAATCGTTTCTAACCAACAGAGGCTACAAGGTAAAAATCCAGAATAAAGAATCATCACGCACGACTCGACCATCGGAGTCCCACAAGGTTCCTCTTTATCCCCTACACTCTTTAATATTTACCTCCTACCACTATGTCAACTCCTTATCAACCTCAATTAATACACTTTCTCTATGCAGATGACATCCAGATCCTGATCCCCATCAAAGAATCATACTCAAAAACCCTTGAATACTGGGAATCCTGTCACCTAGAAATCAAAAACCTCCTCAACAGCCTAATCTGGTACTAAACTCCGCCAAAACTGAAGTATTACTCATAACTCCTGATAACAATCTCACAACCTCTCTGCCAACCAACCTACAAACCACTCATGTGAAGATCTAGGTGTGCTAATCGACAATAAACTAACTTCAAAGCCCACATCAATAAAACCACCAAAGACTGTTTCTATAAACTGCAAGTTTTAAAAAGGATAAGACCACTCTTCCATGCCAAAGACTTCAGAACCATCCTCCAAGCCCTCATTTTCTCAAATTGGACTACTGCTGCTCTCTTTACTTGGCCTCCCCTCCTCATACACAAAACCGCTCCAAATGGTCCAAAACGCAGCAGCCCGTCTACTGACAAACACTAAGAAAAGAGACCATATCTCCCCAGTGCTACAAGACCTCCACTGGTTACCAATTCATTTCAGAGTCATTTATAAATCCATCACCTTGATATACAAAATCATTCACCAACATACCACAATCGATCTACAAATTCCTCCCCGCTTCCACAATCCACAAGACCGACCAGGGAAGCCTACAGAGGATGCCTCATTGTTCCACCCACGAAAACCACTAATCACAGCACCTTAAGAGACCGAGCCCTTTCCACCGCAGGCCCACCGTTATGGAACTCCATCCCTCCAGAACTCAGAAACGAACCATGTCTCCTAACCTTTAGGAAAAGACTCAAGACATGGCTTTTCAGGCAAGCCTTCCGAACTCTACCTAACATGCACCATAAAAATCTCTACTCAGAGACTGTATATGAGACGCCATATTTATATTGTACTTTGTATATAATTAACTCCTCTATCTCTTTCTATTTCTTACATTCCCAGTTCATTAGCCCTTGTTAATTGTAACTGCTTCTCTTCATCACGTTATTTATGTTTTTTGGTTGTATTATTCGCACCCCTGTTTTCTGTAAACCGACATGATGTGAACGAGTTCATGAATGCCGGTATAAAAAAAACCTAAATAAATAAATAAATAAATAAATTAAGCTGAAATAAATCAGAAAGGCCTTTGCCTATGTAAACCCCCAGATATTTCAATTTGGTAGAGGCCCATTTAAAGGGATGAGAGCTTGAAGGGTCTGAACCTCCTCCGGAGAGCAGGAAACATTGAGAATTTCAGACTTGTCCCAGTTTATCTTGAAACCGGAGACAGCACTGAAATCCGCAAGCTCATTTTCAATTTCCTTTAGGGAATGTAAGGGGTCGCTCACTGTAAACATGATGTCGTCAGCAAATAATGACAGTTTGTATTGGTGAGAATTGAGGGAGTACCCCTGTATGGAGGAATTGTCGAATACGCAGGGCCATGGGCTCAAGAAATATGGCGAACAAAAGAGGGGAAAGGGGACAGCCTTGCCTAGTTCCTCTCCGGACTGGGAATGAATCAGAGTATTTACCATTTATTTTTAGACACGCAGAGGGGGAGGAGTAGAGAGCCCGAATCCAATTGTGGAAAGAGGGTCCGAAGCCCATATGCTCAAGGGTACTAAACAGAAACGGCCAGTGGACCATGTCAAATGCCTTTTTGGCGTCGATAGCTAGAAGTAAATGTGCTATGTCCTGTTTAGATGTACCCCAAAGGATATTTATGATCTTGCGCACATTATCGCTAGCCATACGACTGGGTATAAAACCGGCTTGGTCCGGGTGAATTATCTGACCAATAAAGCTATTCAGGCGATCAGCGAGAATTTTAGCTAGGAGTTTAAGATCTAAATTTATCAAAGATATTGGCCGGTAAGAAGCACATAGGGTTGGGTCACGTCCGGGTTTAGCAATAATGGTTATTCCAGCCTTATTGGAGTCGGGTAATAGAGCTCCCCCTCCACGGAGGTAATTAAAATGGTTTTGAAGGTGGGTTACCACAACAGGCCCATAAAGTTTATAAAATTTAGCCGTAAGGCCATCAGGACCCGGGGCCTTTCCCGCTTTGAGATTTTTTATGGCGAGAAGGATTTCAGGACTCGTGATTTCAGCATTGAGGAAATCCCTCATTGCTGGAGTCAGAGAGGGTAGAGTAATGGACTGAAGATAGTGCTCTATATCAACTCCCCGGATATGGGTTTCAGCCGCATACAACTTTTTATAAAAGTTTAGAAATTGTATCGCAATGTCCTTGTTGGTAGATTGTAAATGGCCCTGTTCATCCTTGATCTTAAGAATGTGGTTTTGACAGGATAATTTCTTCAATTGGTGGGCTAAGATTTTCCCGGCTTTTTCCACCCTCAAAATAGTGTTGGTGGGTAATATTCATAGCATGAGCAATATGCTCGACTTCTAGCCTATGGAGGTCCTCTCGGGCCTTGGTTAAGTGTGTAAGAATCTTGGGGGAGCCTTTACAAACATGTTGTGCAGTCAGGGTAGCTATACGAGCCTGAAGTGTGGAACAGGCTGCTTCCTTCTGCTTTTTGAGATAAGTGGACCGGAAAATAAAGTGACCCCTGATGAAGGATTTAAAACTATCCCAAAGGAGGACCGGGGAATCTACTGAGTGTTCATTA
Organism: Rhinatrema bivittatum; assembly: GCF_901001135.1. Taxonomy (NCBI): domain Eukaryota; kingdom Metazoa; phylum Chordata; class Amphibia; order Gymnophiona; family Rhinatrematidae; genus Rhinatrema; species Rhinatrema bivittatum. The sequence goes on from NW_021821268.1 coordinate 9,527, forward strand.
TCCTGAAAAAAGTCTTTAATAAGCTTGGTGGAGGATTGTATGTAAAGAGGGTCATGTAAAATAGAATCATTGAGCCTCCAAAAGCGACTTCCATGATCTCCACCCCGTGCCCTCAAAGCAAGTAGTACGGGGGCATGATCTGACCAAGAAATAATGCCTAGGTCAGCATGGTTAACCACATGGTACAATGATTTATCCAGGAGTATGTAGTCGATGCGAGAATATGAATTATGGGCTGGGGAGTAAAAAGAGTATGAGCGAGAGTGGGGGTATTTCACTCTCCATGGGTCAATCAAATTATGATCCTCCATCAAGTCCTTGAGAGCTCTGTGAGTCAGGGAGGTATGGGAATGGCCCTTAGAATTGTCCAGGGATGGGGATAATGTAACATTGAAGTCGCCAGCTAAGACTAGGTGACCCACAGTGTGTTGGATTAAAATAGGGTGCAGAGCTTGGAAGAACACAGCCTGCTCTCTAGTGGGGGCATATATACAGACCAATGTATAATCACAGTCATGAATGGTAACACATAACAATAAGTAACTACCTCCCGGATCCCTGAGACAAAACTTGCATTCAAACACAATATGGGAAGCAAATAGTATACCAACTCCCGTGTACTTAGCGTTTTTGGTGGCTGGGGAATAGTATTGCTGATTAAATTTGGCGGTTTTCATATAAGATTCATGTCGAGCCTTAAGATGAGTCTCTTGGATGAAAACTATATCAGGTGAGGAAGAGGCCAATTCTCTATAAAAGAAGGCTCTTTTTTGTGGGGAGTTTAGACCTTTAGCATTCACCGATATAAGGTTCAAATTCGCCATAAGTAAATACTATGGAGGATAAGCGCTATGTGAAGGAACCCTGAGGGTATAGGTAACTGGACATGAATACCAACAATGGTAACCCCCACTGGGACATCAAGGAGCTCAAAACAAGAACCCAGAGCGGAGAAAATATTAAACTCCCTTTCATGAAAAACATATAAATGCAATACAAACAGTATATTAAACTTTGCATGATATCTCTCGAAAATAATAAATAGAGTAGCATGACACCCCTGAGGACTAAAAGTCGTCCTCTCACTTGAACAATAGCTTGCCTCATCCTCCATGCAAGCTTGAAACACCCCCTATGTGGGGGAGGAGGACGTCACCTCCAGATACAAAAAGAAGAAATAAAAAATGAAGAGGGGGAACGTCACCGTCCCCCTTTATCTGTAATTGCAATCAGTAATAGAATCGGGTATAACCATCCAAACTTGGTGAGAAAATAGTAACAGGCAGTAATAATCTGGCAGTAATAACGGTATAAATGCACGTAAAAAGAAATACAATGGCTAGTAAGCTCCTAGCTTTCATCAAACCTGCATAACAGTCAGTAAGGAAACTCATTAAAGCTGAGAACAGAGTTATCAGGGTGGCTCAGGGCATGAATGAGAGCTTCCAGAGTGGCGTCGGAGTCGGCTATTTCGTTTGCCCACTCTCTGCCAGGTTGGCATGGATAAGCGAGAAGTGGAATCTCCGGCTGGTTTGGCCGTCCCTTGGGAGCCAGAAAACCCACAGGTGGAGAGATGCGGTACGGCTTCCGAAGGGTTGGTATATTTGTAGGTAATTCCCTCCATAATATATGATAAGCCGAAGGGATGCATCCATCAGTATTTAAAGTTTTTGCTGCGCAGGAAGGTGGTGATATCGCGGAAAGACTGGCGGTTTTGCAGGGTAGCTGTTGAGAGGTCCGGGAATATGAGGATATTGTGCTCTTCCCAGGTCCACGCATTGCGGGACCTAGCTGCCTGCGCAATTTGTTCTTTGATGGTCCGGTTGCGGCGCTCTCAAGGCCCTGTGTGCACGATCGAGACGGATGGTAGGTATGACGAAATCTTCAGACCGATTAACCTCCGTTAATAGATGGGAGCAGAATTTAATGATTAAGTCTGCACAGTTCTCGGGCCCCGAGGCCTCGGGGAATCCTCTGAAGCGGAGGTTGTTACGCCTCATTCTGTTTTCAAGATCCGCGATTTTAGTGTTGAGGAGCATAGTTTCAGAACTCAAAGTTTCGCACGATTGTTTGTTATTAGTAGTCAGTTCGGCCCTGGCCCTCCACTCGGATATCGATCTCATCTACTCGGTGCCCAATGCTCGTAAGATCTTCCCGCATTTCCTCCATGCGCTCGTAAAGTTCTTTTCTATAGGTTTTAATGTCAGCGCGGAGGTTAGCGAACCATTCACGGAATTCAGCGCGTGTAGGATGGGCCGAATCGGCCTCAAGCAGGGTTGCATCGGGGCCTGCATCTGGTTCAGAGCCAGGGGAGCTCGGGCCGGCGCCATCTTGTTCCCCTACCTCGCGGTCAGCCTTTGCAGTTAAGGCGCGAGTCCCGTCTTTCGAGAAGGAAAAACGTTGTAAATCCAAAGTTTTCCTTTTGGTAGCCATGGTATATATTGGCACTACAGAAAAGAGTGAGCCAGGGATGATTACAGCCTCGGATGGAATCAGATTCCAGTAAATTTAGCGGGAGACTGTGGGAGCTCCAGAGTTATGCTGCCATCTTGGCGCGTGACGTCAGCGCCCCCCCTACTTTATTCCTTTTCTGACAGCAGTAGAGTCTCTTTTTTCCTTCAGGCTCTTCAGGGGAATCGAACCAGCAGCCAGAAAGGCAGGAGTCAGCAGGTTTCCCCCCCTTCTTCACTCCGGGCCTGCAGGCTGTCACTCAAAGCTTTTATTTCTTCAACTTTTTTCTCAGTGCGGCACCGATGCCACGGCAGGCAGCCTGCCTCTCCTGTGGCAAGCCCACCTTGCGATTTTCACGAGGGGGCCTCTGCCTGCCTGCCAGGTGGGGAAGGCCCCTCCTAAGCAGGGCAGGCAAATTTAGACCGGGGATCGAGTTCCCAAAGCATGGCCAGGCCGTTCCCGGGTCGGGAAAGCCCGAGAACGGTGGCCATTTTGGATTTTTCAACGGCTCCGTTTTCAGAGCTGCCTGGGGCTGGGGGGCTGATTTTTTCAGACACCATCTGATTTGAGCCCCGCGGCCCCCCTCGCCCCCCTCCCGAGAAATCCAGGGCCCGTTTCTCTCCCAGAATTTGTCGTCCTCCTGCACAAATCCTATTTAGTTAGCCTGCAGGAGGAGGAGGACGGATCCACCCCACCCCCCCCACCCCGGCAAAAATTCCTCGCTCCGCGCCATTGATGGCTGGCCCGGCTGCGGAGCCCCCGGGCCCTATTCGGGTGCAGGTGGTCCCGGGGTGCCCCCCCCCTGGACCCTACTTTCCGGATTCTGATGTCTCCCTCGATGCACAGGGTACCCTTCCCTCCATGGAGGGGGAAGACCCCTACGGATGTTCCACAGGGAGGAGCTGGAACCCCTCATCCCCTTTGTCTTCCAGGAATTAGGGTTGAATGGGCCCCCCGCGGACACCCTTACGGCCTCTTTGCCTAAAGATATGGACCCGGTCCTGGCGGGACTCAGGCTCCAGCTACCGCCTTCCCTTTTCACACCATGCACAAGCTGTTACTCCTGCAGGAATGGGAGGCTCCCGAAGCCGGCCTCTGGGTGACGCGTGCCATGGACAAGCTGTACCCCCTCCCGGAGGAGTGTTTAGAAATTTTTTAAAATTCCTCCGTGGACTCCTCCGTCTCTGCTGTTGTAACCGTCTCTTTTAGTCAGTAAGGAGGTCCAGACAACTGATCCGTAAAGATAGACTTTTATTGCCAGCAAGATGCAGCTAAGACAAAGGCTTAGTACAACTGCATGCCCCTCCCCTTCAGGAGCAGACTCTTATGCACTTTACAGTTCTTATCTTTTACACATGCGTTCTAAGCAATGCTGAGCAAGCATATTCCGGCTGAAGGGGCTACTGACCCCCTCCCTAGACACCCTGGAACTTTCGTGAAACTTCTCCCATGTTCTGCAGGAGAGGCTGCTGGGACTTGCAGTTCTGGAAAGGAATTTGCGAGTCTGCAGTAATACAGCCCATCACATAATACATCCATTGTTCTAATCTAGGTTACAGCAGTGAAAGCTTATCAGAGAATAAGAACAGCGAAGCCAAAAAAATGAAAATGTGCAATGTGCTGACAGAGTTTCTCAATGTCCTAATTACAGCTGTATTGCAGACTGTAAGTAAACCCGTCATGAAGCAGGGAATTCTGGTACATGAAGTCCTTTGTCAGGTTGAAGCGTTCAGACCCCTTCACTGTCACTAAACATACTACCATCCCTGTGGAGGAATCGACGGCCCTGAAGGGCGCCCAGGACCGCAAGCTCGAGGCACACATGAAGCGCATTTTTGAAGTCTTGGCTAGGGGTTCGTGCAACCTTTTGCAGCAGTCTCATGCTACAGGCAGGTCTTAGGTGGGTTCAACAGTTATTCTGCAACCAGGACCTCCCGTCTGCAGAGGCGGAACAGGCTGAGCGTCTCGAAGGCGTCGTCACTTATGGGGCTGATGCGCTCTACGACCTCATTCACATCCAGTCTAAGGCAATGGCCTTGGTGGTCTCCGCCAGAAGACTTCTCTGGCTGCGCAATTGGTCGGTCAATCCTTCCTCCAAAGCCCGGCTGGGCACGTTGCCTTTCAAAGGTAAGCTGCTTTTTGGTGAGGACCTCGAGAAGCTTATGGATTCCTTGGGGGACAATAAGGTCCATAAGCTCCCGGAGGACCGGCCGAGGCCATCTCGCTCCTTTACACCCCTCTCATCCTCGTTTTCAGGGTTAGAGACGGTATACCCCACGTGGCCGGGGTGGCTCCTTGAGGGGTGGTTCTTCTCGCTCTCAGTCTTGGTCGCAGCCCTTTCATGGGCGTCGTCCCTTTCGCGAGGGCCAGCCCACGCGCGCCACCCCAAGCCAGCCACCCAATGAAGTTCACTTGGCTCATTCCTCGGTCCCCTTCCTAGGCGGCCGCCTCTCCCTGTTTTTCGAGGAATGGATCAAAATCACGTCAGACCAGTGGGTCCTCGACATTGTCAGAGATGGGTACGCCTTTGAAATTGTTCGCGACCTACCGGATCTTTTTCTTTTTTCCCCATGCGGGCAATCCAAACGGGAAGCAGTGGAGCAAACCCTTGCCAGGCTCCTGAGTCTGGGAGCAGTGGTTCCGGAGAAGGAGCTTGGCGCAGGCCAGTATTCTATTTACTTCGTCGTCCCCAAGAAGGACGGGTCTTTCGTCTGATCTTAGACCTCAAAAGAGTCAACCGGGCCCTCAAGATCCTGCATTTCCGCATGGAAACCCTGCGAGCGGTTATCGCGGCAGTTCGCCCTGGAGAGTTCATCACCTCACTCGATCTGACAGAGGCGTACTTCCATATTCCGATTCACCGCAATTACCAGAAGTATCTTCGCTTCCATGTCACCAATCGGGATTTCCAGTTTCGGGCGCTTCCCTTTGGCCTCACGACCGCGCCGTGCACCTTCACCAAGGAAATGGTGGTGGTGGCAGTGGCTCTTCGCAGAGAGGGAATTCTTGTTCACCCCTACCTGGACGACTGGCTCGTGCGGGCCAAGTCGGAGGCTCTTTGTCGGCAGGCGGTGGATCACGTGTTAGCTCTTCTCGCACCTCTCGGGTGGATAGTGAATTTCTCCAAGAGCAACCTTCAGCCCTCCCAGGAGTTAGAATTCCTGGGAGCCCACTTTGACACCCGGTTGGGCAAGGTCTTCTTGCCGTGTGCTAGGGCTCTCAAGTTGATCGACCAGATTCAGAATCTAATCTCACTACCTTCTCCGACGGCCTGGGACTACCTACAGGTCTTGGGATCCATGGCGTCCACCATCGATCTAGTCCCCTGGGCTTTTGCTCTTATGCAACCATTACAGAAAGCTTTGCTATCCCGTTGGCAGCGGGTGTCGGAGCAGTTTCACATAGTCCTCCCGTTCTTGGACTCTACCATCGCCGACTTGCAGTGGTGGCTTTCCCTTCCTCATCTTCTACAGGGAATGCCTCTCCAAGCCCCACAGTGGACAATAGTAACCACGGACGCCAGTCTCTTGGGCTGGGGTGTGGTCTGTCTTTCCCAGTCCACCCAAGGGATCTGGTCGACAGCTCAGTCTCGCTGGCACATCAATCAATTGGAGACTCGGGCGGTGTTCTTGGCTCTTCAGGAGTTTCTCCCCCCTCATCCGTGGCAAAGCGGTACGGGTCCTGTCCGACAACTACACCACCGTGGCTTACATCAATCGTCAAGGGGGCACCCGCAGTCCGCTGGTGGCTCTAGAAACCAGCCATCTCTTCACCTGGGCCAAGCGGCATCTGCAGTGCCTGGCGGCCTCCCACATTGCAGGCAAGAAGAATGTTCAGGCCGATTTTCTCAGTCAATCGCTTGATCTGGGGGAGTGGGAACTCTCAGACGCGGCTCTGGCTCTGATTCTCGACAGGTGGGGTCCCCCCCAACTGGACCTCATGTCGACCCTGCGCAATGCCAAGGCAAATCGGTTCTTCAGCCGTTGGAGGGAGTACGGCTCTGAGGGTGTGGACGCTCTGGTTCTTTCCTGGCTGGAGGACGTCCTTCTGTACGTATTTCCCCCATGGCCCCTGGTGTGAAAGGTCCTCAGAAGAATAGAGCTCCACCGGGGACCCGTGATTCTGGTAGCACCCGAGTGGCCACGCAGACCGTGGTTCGCAGATCTCATCAACCTGGCGACAGACGGTCCTCTTCGGCTAGGTCATCTCCCTCGCCTGCTTCGGCAGGGACCTGTATTTTTCGACCAGGCCGATCGCTTCTGTCTAGCGGCCTGGCTTTTGAACGGCGACGCCTGAGGCGTAAGGGCTACAAGGAGGAGGTCATCTCCACCTTGCTGCGGGCCCGGAAACAGTCGACTTCTCTGGCTTACGTGCGTATCTGAAAGGTTTTTGAAACCGTTTGCGCGGAGTCGGGTGTCTCGGCGCGCTCCGCCCCAGTTTCGTTGGTCCTTTCCTTTCTTCAGAAGGGTCTTTCCAAGCGCCTTTCCTTCAGTTCTCTGCACATGCAAGTCTCCGCTCTCTGTTCCCTCCTAGGTCGGGTAGAAGGTCAACCCTTAGCGGACCACCCGGACATGGTCCGGTTCTTGAAGGGCGTCAAACACCTATGTCCACCTTCTTGTACTACTTGCCGTCGTGGAGTCTTAACCTGGTCCTTTGGGCCCTCTGTGCTGCTCCATTCGAACCTCTCCGTCGCGCTACATTAAAATCTTACGCTCAAGACTGTCTTTCTGGTCTCTATCTCCTCCGCTCGACGGATCTCCGAGATTCAAGCGTTGTCTGTCGGGAACCCTTTTGCATTTTTCCGATTCAGGGGTTTCTCACAGGACAAGCAGGATGGTAGTCCTCACATATGGGTGACATCATCAGGATGGAGCCCAATCACGGAAAACTTCTGTCAAAGTTTCCAGAACTTTGACTGGCCCCTACTGGGCATGCCCAGCATGGCACAAACCCTGCAGCTATCAGGGGTCCCCCTTCAGTCTTCTTTTTTCCGCGCAGCAGTAGCCTCGTGGTTTAGGAGCTCTGAAGAGATTCCTGACAGGAATTTTCCTCACGGAGTTAATTAAACTTAAATTGCCCCACAGGGGTCCCTCCTCTAACTTTCTCAGCCCACGGTAATCCGGTAAGTTTTTTTGACCGTCTTTCGTCGATTACCATCTAGTTTGGTCCTCGCGGCCTACTGGCCATCGACCGTACCGCGGCTTGATTTTTTTCGATGGCCATGGCGTCAGGGTTTCGTCGGTGCCCAGACTGTACTCATAGCATGTCTATCACAGACCCTCATGGAGTCTGTGTAATGTGTTTAGGCCGTGAGCATGATGTCCTGACTTTCACCAAATATGCCTTCATGACAGCAAAAGGTCGCAAAGCCAGAATGGAGAAGATGGGTCTCCTCTTCCGTGCTCACACCCCGACGCCATCCATCGCATCGATGTCATCGGAACCAGTACTGTCGAAGTCGCACCAGCATCGACCACCGTCTGGGGACCATCCGCCATCGACGTTTTCACGGCCATCGACTCCCGTTTCTCCCCCTCAAGATCGAGGGGATCGTAGGGAGAAACATCGCCATCGGCATCGTAAGTCTCGGACCATCAAGGGAGCGAAATCATCGACCTCGCCACCATCGAAGAAACCCCGTCCAGGAATGGCACCGACCATTCCTGCGACCGGGACATCAAGGCCACCCTCACCCGATCGGGGTTTGGGAGTTGCGATTCCGCCTGTAAAGGTGGTCCCTCCGACTGTGCCTCCGCCTCCCTCTTCCGTCACGGAGCCGGGGCTACTTGCTCCAGGTCTCCGGGAAGAACTGGATCAGCTGGTCCAGGAGGCCATCGACAAGGCGATGCAACGGCTCCAGGTTCCCCCGGCACAGACACCGGCACCGAGAGTGGAACCGGTCACTGACCCGATGCAAGCAGCGCTGGCACCGCTGCTATCCCGGATGGAGGCGCTCATGACCGCCCTTCCACCGGTGATTCCCGGGTCTCCGATGGCTCCGGGTACGCTCCCCGTTGACAGCTTCATCGGAAGGAGAAACACCGTTCCGCATTCCTCCTTCGGGAGTACTGCCTCAGCCATCTATGCCGATTCGTCCCTCGCCACCAATTCATTCATCGGTGGTGATATGCACATCGGCGCCATCGATGCCTTCGATCCCGGCACCGATGCCTTCCAGGCCGTCCACGGTGCCCCGGAGATTCCTTCGATTTTCTCGGCGCCTCAGCCGGGACCTTCGGGTATCCAACCCCCTTCTCGTCCTACAGGTCTCTCTGCTGATCCTTATGACACCTGGGGTGATGATACTTCCACAGACACCGATGACTTACCTTAACCTCCCTCTCCTACTGAAAGTAGAAAGCATTCTCCTCCAGAGGACCTTTCTTTCATTAATTTTGTGAAGGAAATGTCTGAATTGGTCCCTTTTCAGCTTCAGACGGAGCAGGATGATAGGCACCAGATGATGGAGCGCCTCCAATTCCTGGATGCCCCTAAAGTGATCACTTCTATTCCCAATCATCAAGTTCTTCTTGACCTCCTCAAAAAAACTGGGAAAACCTTGGATCCGTTGCCCCAGTCCATAGAAAAGCTGACACTACCTATTTAGTACAATCAGCCCTCGGCTTTCAAAAATCTCAGCTCGACCACCACTCAGTGGTGGTGGAATCGGCTCAAAAGAAAGCAAAAAGGATGAAGCCTCACTCATCTACCCCTCCTGTTAAGGAACACAAGTTCCTAGACAATATTGGTCGACGAGTGTTCCAAGGGGCCATGCTCATCTCCAGAATTGCTGCTTACCAGCTGTATATGACCCAATACATTAGGGTCATTTTCAAGCAGATACAGGACTTCTCTGAAACCCTGCCTGACCAATTCCAACAACAGCTACAAATACTTGTCAACAGGGGTTTGAGGCAGGAAAGCATGAGATTAGAACAGCTTACGATATCTTCAACACCTCTACTAGAGTGTCTGCAGCTGCCATTTCGGCAAGAGGATGGGCCTGGCTCAAATCTTCTGACTTTCGCCCAGAAGTACAGGACAGGCTGTTTGATTTGCCATGTGTAGGAGACAATCTGTTCGGTTAACAGATCCAGCAAATAGTGGCTGAATTAAAGGACCATCATGAGACCCTTAAACAGCTCTCATCGATACCTTCTGACTTCCCTCAAGACAGACCTTTAGGAAGGACTCTAAGAAGTCATTCTTCCGTCCAAGGAAGTACTATCCTCTACCAGCAAGGTCCCGAACTACGAGGCCTTCTCAAAAACCTCAGCCTCGCCAGGCCCGAAAGCAGAAGCCGCAAGCAGCTCCCCAGCCGGGGCCTGCTTCAGGTTTTTGACTTTCAGTTGGAGAGCAGCAGCCTGATTCCTCTGCCAAGCATACCAGTGGGAGGTCGATTTTGCCACTTTCACAACATGTGGAAGTCAATCACAACCAACCAATTGGTGCTAACAATCACCTAAACGTTCTTGCTCTTCCACCGGACTCACCACCTCTGCAAGTATGGAGAGTATCCGACCATTCTGTCCTTCTGGAGCAGGAGGTTTCCCTTCTTCTCCAGTTAAGAGCAATAGAACCAAAAAATCTGGGGAGTTCATCCAATTCTGGACCTACATGCTCTCAACAAGTACCTACAGCGAGAAAAGTTCAAGATGGTAACCTTGGGCTCGCTTCTAGCTCTTCTGCAAATAGGAGACTAGCTCTGCTCTCTGGACCTTCAAGACGCATACACACACATTGCGATAATTCCAGCTCATCGCAAGTACCTCAGGTTTTTAGTAGGCCCAAAGCACTATCAATACCACGTGCTTCCATTCGGCCTAGCATAGGCACCACAAGTCTTTACCAAATGACTCGTGGTTGTCGCAGCTTTTCTCAGGAAAGAAGGTGTTCACGGTCTACCCTTATCTCGACGACTGGTTAATCAGGGCTCCAACCCAGCAAGCCGCTCGGTCGTCCTCAATTTGACTCTACACACTCTAATTTCTCTAGGATTTCTCGTCAATTACGAAAAATCCTATTTAGTCCCATCTCAAACCTTGTCGTTCATTGGGGCAGACTTGGACACCTTGCAGGCAAAAGCCTTTCTACCTCAACAACGAGCGCTAGCTCTGTGTCTCTCGCTCACCAGTTGCAGTCTCAGCATACAGCAACAGCTCACCAACTCCTCGTCCTTTAGGACACATAGCATCCTCAGTCCATGTCACACCTATGGCCCGCCTGACCATGAGACTCATGCATTGGACTCTGAGATCACAATGGATTCAAGCTGTTCAGCCTCTGTCGACCATTGTCCACATCACAGACTCACTCCGTCTGTCTCTCGCCTGTGGAAAAATCACAACAGTCTCCTCCAGGGACTGCCCTTTCAAGTGCCAGATCCTCAACTTATCCTCACCACCGATGCTTCCAACCTCGGGTGGGGAGCCCACGTGGACAATCTACAGACACAAGGGTCTTGGTCTCCAGGGGAAGTCAAACATCAAATAAACTCCTAGAACTTTGAGCAATGCGATATGCTCTCAGGGCTTTTCAGGAATGCCTGTCAAATCACATCATCCTGATTCAGACGGACAACCATGTGGCCATGTGGTACATCAACAAGCAGGAGGCACAGGCTCCTTCCTTCTGTATCAGGAAGCTGCGCCAGATTTGGGCGGAAGCGCTCTCCCACTCGATATACCTCAGGGCCACCTACTTGCCGGGAGTGGACAATGTCTTGGCAGACAAACTGAGTCGTGTCTTCCAACAGCACGAGTGGTCTCTCAACCCCTCGGTAGCGACCTCAATCTTCCGACAATGGGGATACCCCCAGACAGACCTCTTTGCATCCCTGCAGAAACCACAAAGTCGACAATTTCTGCTCCCTCATTCAGAGCGAGCGCTCTCAGCCCAGAGATGCATTCTCCCTCTCGTGGGCAACTGGTCTGCTCTATGCATTCCCTCCACTTCCTCTTCTTTCGAAGACTCTCATGAAGTTACGTCAAGACAAGGGAACCATGATCCTGATAGCACCGTCACTGGCCACGCCAAGCGTGGTTTCCATAATCCAGGATCTCTCCATCCGCAGGCACATTCCCTTGGGAACGGACCCCCATCTGATCACTCAAAACGGATGCCTACGCCATCCCAATCTTCAGGCCTTGTCTCTGACTGCATGGATGTTGAAAGGTTAATCCTTCAACCACTTAACCTTTCGGATTCGGTTTTCTCGTGTCCTGATTGCTTCACGGAAGCCCTTCCACAAGAAAATCATTCCTATAAATGGAAAAGATACACATCATGGTGCACCTCGCAGTCCCCTTGATCCCTTTTCCTGTCCAATCCCAAGATTTTTGGACTATCTCTGGCATTTGTCGGAGTCAGGTTTAAAGACCTCTTCAATCAGAATGCATGTCAGTGCCGTAGCTGCCTTCCATAAAGGTGTCTGGGATGTTCCTATATCAGTACAACCCCTTGTAACACGCTTTTTTAAAGGCTTGCCTCCATATCAAGCCACCTTTACGTCCTCCGGCTCCTTCTTGGGACCTTAATCTGGTTCTTGTTCTGCTCATGAAATCACCATTCGAGCCTCTTCACTCCTGTGATCTAAAATATCTCACATAGAAAGTGATTTTCCTTTTAGCTATCACTTCAGCTCGCAGAGTTAGTGAGTTACAGGCCCTAGTTACCTATCCGCCTTACACTAAACTCCTGCAGGACCGGGCGGTACTCCGCAGTCACCCTAAGTTTTTACCCATGGTAGTTTCGGAGTTTCATATTAATCAATCCATCATACTACCTACCTTCTTTCCCAGGCCCCATTCCAATCCAGGGGAACAGGCTCTGCATACCCTTGACTGTAAACGGGCTCTAGCGTTCTACCTAGACCGTACAGTTGCCCCACAGGAAGAGCACTCAGTTATTAGTCTCTTTCCATCCCAACAAATTAGGACAACCTGTGGGGTAAGCAGACTCTCTCCTCCTGGTTGGCAGACCTGCATATCTTTTTGCTACCAGCAAGCAGGCATTCCATTTCAAGACCGTGTTAAAGCACCACTCTGTGAGGGTCATGGCGACTTCAGTAGACAACCTACGATCGGGTGCCGCTTCCTGACATTTGCAGGGCTGCCACCTGGAGTTCTCTCCACACTTTCGCAGCCCACTATTGCTTGGACAAAGCCGGAAGACAAGATTCCATCTTCGGCCAGTCTGTCCTGCGTAACTTATTTCCAACTTGGACGTACCTACACCCTTCGCCTGCCCGGTGGGGTTCAGGATGCCCTCTACAAAATTCTACCCCAGTTGTTGTGCCTGTTGCACGCCGTTGGGTACATTTGGTGCATGTTCGAACATCCTCAGCTCGGTACTCACCCATATGTGAGGACTACCTCCTGCTTGTCCTGTGAGAAAGCAAGTGTTGCTTACCTGTAATAGATGTTCTCACAGGACAGCAGGATGTTAGTCCTTCACGAAACCCGCCCGCCGCCCCGCGGTTGGGTTCGTAACATTTTATTTTATTTTCGGCACTGCCTGTAGCTTTCAAATAAGACTGAAGGGGGACCCCTGCTGGCTGCAGGGTTAGTGCCATGCTGGGCATGCCCAGTAGGGTGCCAGTCAAAGTTCTGGAAACTTTGACAGAAGTTTCTCCGTGATTGGGCTCCATCATGATGATGTCACCCATATGTGTGAGGACTAACATTTACTGTCCTGTGAGAATACCTGTTACAGGTAAGCAACACTTGCTATCCCTCAAGGACCGTCCCTTCTTTCTTGCCAAATGTTGTTTCCATCTTCCATGTCAACCCAGTCGGTAGAACTCCCTGCGTTTTCCCCAGAGGAGATTGCGGGTGCGGCTGGGGGCGATCTCCGTAAGTTTATTTATTTATTTATTTATTTATTTAAGGTTTTATATACGGCATTCATGAAATGATCACATCATGCTTGTTTACAAATAAACAGGATGCAATAAATACATCAAAAACAGAATAACGTGTCGAAGAAAGCAGTTACAATTAACAGGACTATTGTTAATTGTAACTGCTTTCTTATAAATAAGATAGTTTTAGCAGAGACTAAATTATATACAAGGAGAAGAGGTACAGCTGCTGTGTTGGATATGTTGATGGCGAGGTGCATTAATTTAAGTCAGGGAAAGCTTGCATAAACAGCCAAGTCTTGAGTCTTTTTCTAAAGGTTAGGAGGCAAGGCTCCTGTCTGAGATCGGGAGGGATGGAGTTCATAACAGTGGGCCAGCTGTGGAGAGGGCTCGATCTCCTAAGGTAATGTGACTAGTGGTTTTAGTAGGGGTACATGGAGGGATCCTCTGTATGCGTTCTCTGGTAGGTCTTGTGGAGTTGTGTGTAATCGGAGAGGAAATTGTAGGTCAATTGTGGTGTGTTGATGGATGATTTGTATATCAAGAATATGGATTTGTAGATGATTCTGAAGTGAATTGGTAACCAATGAAGGTCTTTTAGAATTGGGGAAATATGGTCTTCTTTTCCTGGTGTTTGTTAGTAAACGGGCTGCTGGTTTTGTACCATTTGGAGCGGTTTGGTGTAGGAGGAAGGGAGACCAAGTAGGATAGCGTTACAGTAATCTAACTTTGAGAAAATAATTGCTTGGAGGATCGTTCTGAATCTTGGGCGTGGAAGAGAGTTCTATCCTTTTTAAAACTTGGAGTTTGTGGAAGCAGTCTTTGGTCGTTCTGTTGATGGAGGCTTTGAAGTTCAGCCTGTTGTCAATATCACTCCTAAATCTCTCACTTGTGTGGTTGGTGGGTTGGTAGGATGAGAAGCGGTTTGAGATTGCTGTTCTCTGGAGATATGAGTAGTATTTCGGTCTTGGAGGAGTTTTAGTACTAGATTTAGGCTATTGAGGAGACATTTGATTTCTTGGTGGCAGGATTTCCCAGTAGTCGAAGGTTTTCGAGTATGAGCCTTTGATGGGGATCAGGATCTGGATATCGTACTGGCGTAGGAGAAAGTGTTTTAGTGTTAAGTTGGATGTCAAACATCTCTTGTCCTCTGGAGTAGCCCCAATCGGGGTAAGCCGGCTTCTAAGACCACTATTGCGCGGTGGTGTTGAAAGAAGCTATCTCCTCAGCCTATCTTTGCAAGGTCGAGCGGTCCACGAGGGCCTAAAGGCTCATGCGCTACGTTCTCAAGCTACTTCCTGGGTGGAGAGTCAATCGGTTTCTCCGCAGGAGATTTGCAGGGCTGCCACATGGACGTCCTTGCATACTTTTGCTCGACGCTACCATCTGGATGTGCAAGCACCGGTCTTTGGTTCTTTTGGGTGGCAAGTGTTTCGAGAGGGACTGTCTCTGTCCCACCCGGATAGGGAAGCTTTGGTACATCCCACAGTCTGGACTGATCCGAGTACGTACAGGGAAGGAAAATTAGTTCTTACCTGTTAATTTTCGTTCTGTAGTACCACGGATCAGTCCAGACGCCCTTCCCTGCCTGTTTTTTCTGTCCCTCTCGAAGCTTGTTTTTTCTTGCAGATTCACAGATTTTGATACTTCATTTTTTGCAAGAATACTAAGCAATTAACCGGAAGCCTTGGTTGTTCAAGCACCCAAGTATATCTGCAAGAGCGGATAGGTATGCCATGTTCTTACACTTGTTCTACAGTTGCTCCATTGAGCTTTATGGTTACTTGCTTGATCCTATTCTGGTTTTGTTTTCTGCTTTGACATTGGTTATACTGAAGGTTACAGGATAGGCTCTGTCCTCATATAGGATATCCTTTCAGTTTAGTCTGTTTCCACCTGCTGGAAAGGAGGCCTCAACCCACAGTCTGGACTGATCCGTGGTACTACCGGAACGAAAATTAACAGGTAAGAAACTAATTTTCCTTTTGCAGCTTCTGCATTTTCCTTGTAAATGCCCATGAGCCTAACCCAGGGCTTCCCAAACCTGTTCTGGGCACCCCACAGCCAGTCAGGTTTTCAAGATATTCAAAAGAATATGAATGAGAGAAATTTGCTTTATACTGATGTGCAAATTATCTCATGCATATTTATTGTGGAGATCCTGTAAAAACAACTTGCTGTGGGGTCCTCAGGAAAGGATTGGAAAGCTCTTTCATAATCTCTGGACTTTCATTCTCCTTAATCTTTCCCTACAAGTTCCCTGTACGTACCCAGATCAGTCCAGACTCCTTCCAGCAGATGGAGACAGAGAAAATCTTGAAGAGCTCCCTCTCTTAACCTGGCGTGCCACCTGCATCTCTTCCGGATTTCTCTGTCTTCAGCAGATGGAGGTGGCAGAACCTGCGGTCCTGAACTGATATTCAAAAGAAAAAAAAGTTAGAGATTAGTTTAATCAGCTAATAAGAGATCAAGCAGGACAATAAGGGGTCACTTTACCCTCCATTGCCTCAGGGACAGACTTAGATTGTAAGCCTTCTGGGAATAGAGAAATACCTACAGTACCTGAATGTAATCCACTTTGAAGCGCTGAAAAAAGTGTGAAAAGTGGAATATAAATCTAAATAAATAAAATAAAAACTAAATAAAAATAAAATAAATAAAGGGGTGTTGTTTCTCCCAGGGGGTAGGCAGGTCCTGGTTGAGACCATCCCCCACCTGGTTGCAGGTATACCAGAGCTAGGGTTGGATGCCCTATCTGCTCCATTTCCCCGGTTGAGACAGCTGGGGTGAGTACCAGTGGTCCGGTCCCTCCCTCTTGTTGGTCCTGGCTCCAGAGAAGTCTCCATTCCTCTGGTAAAGAGGGTTGGCTGCTTTTAAAAAAAAAAAAAAAAAATCGGCCCGCTGTCTCTACCAGCTCAGCAGCAGTTAGTTTGCTGCCATGTCTTTGTCTCCCGGGCTCTGCTGCGATTTGTCCTGGCTCAGTGTTTTTCTCTCACCCCATGCGCGTCTTCCCTCGCCCTGCCATGCCGCATGCGTCCAGTTGCACTGCCTGCGGGGGAGACGGCCAAGCAACTCTCCCGTGCCGTCCTCTGTTCTTCAATGCCGCCCCAGCGGGTAGGGACCCTTCGAGTTCGGGGAGAGCATCAGCTAGGTCTCGTGGTGCGGGAAAACAGCTGTCTGATTCGGGGAATCAGGCTGACCCGTTTCCCACTGAGCGTTGGGAACGGCAGACATTTTGGATTCATTTGTTGCCCGCGGCAGCTTGAGCAGCAGGAGAGGGGATCTCCCGCCTCAACTTCTCCTTCTGACTTGAGTCCTGGGAATCCTCGGTCCTCATTTCCCCGATGATAATTCTGTTTCTCCCGGTGGGGATTTTAAGGGTCAGCCTGCTTTTACTAAGGACTTTGTGCTGTAATGCACAAAGCTTATATAGCGAGCATGTCACAGGACGAAAGGGGCGCGCAGATTGTCTGAAGATCCCCCGCCTCGGAAAATCCCCAGGGCAGTTGGACCCACAGGGGGCTGTTAGAATCTGGAAGATCCAAGGTCCCTTTGCCTCATGGGATCAGGGGGGTTCTGCCTTGGGGAACTCTGACCCGCTGGGGCACCCAGCCCTGGACCCTCCCTGGCTCCTACTCCCTTCATTGGGATGGATCAGGACAAGGAACCAGAGAGGCCCATTCCTGTGGATGGTGATGACACGAGAGTGGTTCTTTTATTCCAAAGGGATGAGCTTGACCCACTGATTCCACATGTCCTAGCTGAGCTGGGGATTTTGCTTTCTCAGCAGCCCCAGGACACGACACTGTGGACCCTGTTCTGGCCAGTTTGCGTAGTCCAGCTAGGACCTTTCCTTTTCATCCTGTGCTCTAACAATTGATGATCCAAGAATGGGATACTCTGGAAGCGAGCATGCGAGTGGGACGAGCTATGGACAAGCTCTATCAGCTGCCTGAGGACTCTTTGGAACTCCTCAAGGTTCCTAAGGTGGGCGCTTCGGTGTCAGCTGTCACCAAAAAGACGACTATTCTGGTGGCAAGAACAGCAGCTCTTAAAGATCTCCAGGACAGGAAGCTCGAGGTCCATCTCAAAAGAATCTTCGAGGTGTCAGCACTCGGTGTCAAGGCAGCTATCTGTAGCAATCTTATGCAGCGAGCCTGAGGTGGGCTCAGCAGCTCCTCAATTCTAGGGATCTCTTTCCTCAGGAGTTGGAGCAGGCAGAGCGTTTGGAGGCAGTGGTGTGTGTATGGCGCAGATGCCTTATATGACCTCCATACCTCGTCCAGGACTATGGTGTGCATGTGTTTCGGCCAGAAGGCTTCTTGTGGCTACGCAACTGGTCAGCCGATGTCTCTTCTAAGTCTCAGCTGGGGCACTCCCTTTTAAGGGTAAATTCCTGTTTGGAGAAGACTTGGAACAACTGATAAAGTCCTTAGGGGAGAATAAGGTGTAAAAGCTTCCTGAAGACAAGCCTAGGGGTCCTATGGAGTTTTCTCCCTCCTTGTTCTCATTTTCAGGGTCAGAAACGGTTCCATCAAAGCAGGGTGCCACCCCTTGGACAAAGGCAATCATTGGGGAGATCTCAAGCTTGGTCTCACTCTTTTTGGGGCGCAGACCGAACCGCGACAGAGTCAATCAAGGGTCTTCGGAACCCAAGTCCTCCGAATGAGATAACCACAACCCATTCCTCCGTTTCCAGTCATAGGGGGATTGCTCTCCCTATATTATGAGGAGTGGGTCAAATAATGTCGGACCATGGGTTCTAAACATCATAGCGCACGGGTTATGCTTTAGAATTTGCTCAGCCTCTTCGAGACATGTTTCTAATCTCTCCCTGCGGATCACTGGTGAAGAAGCAGATCGTGAGTCAAACCCTTCACCAGCTGAAAGGTCTTGGGGCCATTGTTCCAGTTCCCCCAGACGAGTGCAGGTCCGGGAGATACTCGCATCTATTTTGTGGTGCCCAAAAAGAAAGGCTCTTTCCGTCTGATTCTGCATCTAAAGACGGTGGACAAAGCCCTCAAAGTACCACATTTTCGGATGGAAACTTTACGCTCAGTCATGCAGCAGCACGCAGCGGCAAGTTCTTGGCTTCCCTGGATCTAACGGAAGCAGATCTGCACATCGGAATCCACAAGGATCATCAAAGATTTCTTCGATTCATGGTCCTCGGGAGGCATTTTCAGTTTCAAGCCCTCCCATTCGGGTTGGCGAACCGCTCCCCACACCTTCGCCAAGGTTGATGATGTTGGTGGTGCCGGCAGCCCTCCAGTGGGATGGAGTACTGGTTCACCCATATCTAGACGACTGGCTCATTCGAGTGAAGTCTGAGGACTTCTGAGAGCTGGCAATACACAAAGTATTACATCGCCTGCGCTCCCTCAGTTGGGTCGTCAATCAGTCCAAGAGCCATCTGCTTCCTTCCCAGGTCCTGGACTTCTTGGGAGCACGATTCGGTACCCGAGTCGGCAAAGTCTTCATCATGGAGGAAAGGTTAAAACAAGCTGACGTCACAAGTTCAACATCTCTTGTCAGTGCCAGTACCCCAGGGTCTGGGATTACTTGCAGGTTCTTGGCTCCATGGCATCCACTCTGAATTAGTCTCCTGTGCCTTTGCATATATGAGACTTTTGCAAGAGCTTTGCTTTCCCGCTGGAATCCAATGTCGGAAGAATTCCAGGTTCCTTTGCCACTCACAGAGTCTTGGTTGGTGGCTTGTCCTCGACCACTTAAAGCGAGGCGTGATAGTAACCATGGATGCCAGTCTCTCCGGTTGGGGAGCTGAGTGCCATTACCAGTCGGCTCCGGGCCAGTAGTCACAGGAGGAGGCTCAATGGTCCATCAATCGCCTGGAAACGAGAGCGGTGCGCTTGAAATTGCAGAGATTTTCTTCCTCTCATCCACCATCGGGGCGGTGTGAGCTTTGTCCGACAATGTGACGACTGTGGCCTACATCAACTGTCAAGGGGAAACAAAGAGTCGTCCGGTTAGCCTTAGAAGGAGAGAAACTGATGGCCTGGGCGGAACGACATCTAGCCCTGTTGGCAGCCTCTCACATAGCAGGGGTCGACAATGTGCAGGCGGATTTTCTCAGCTGTCAACGTCTGGACCCTGGAGAATGGGAGTTCTCCTTGGATGCAATGTTGCTCATCTCTCTCTGGTGGGGCACTCCTCATGTGGACTTTATGGTGACTCAGAAAAATGGAAAGGCACCTAGCTTCTTCAGTCACAGAAGGGAACATGGGGCGGAAGGGTAGATGCCCTAGTACTTCCTTGGCCCCATGACGTTCTGCTCTACGTGTTTCTCCTATGGCCTCTCATAGGCAAGATTCTGAGATGAATAGAAGCTCACCCAGGGACGGTTATCCTAGTAGCTCCGGCGTGGCCTCAGGAGACCATGGTTCGTGGACCTAGTCAACCTGGCTTTGGACAGTCCTCTGCGCCTGTCATCTTCCAAACCTGCTGCGTCAGGGTCCGGTATTTTTAGACCAGGCGGATCGTTTTTGTCTAGTGGCCTGGCTTATGAGAAGAGACAATTGAGAAAGAAAGGTTATCCTGAGGATGTCATATCTACTTTCTTACGGGCGCGAAAGACCTCTACTTCTCTAACTTATGTCAGGGTGAGGAAGGTCTTTGATTCTTGGTGTAGCGAGCAAGGGGTCTTACCTCGTCAGGCCTCAGTGGCACAGATTCTTGCATATCTACAGAAAGGACTTAGCAAGGGGTTATCCTTTAGTTCCTTCCAGGTGCAAGTTGCAGCTTTGGGATGTCTTAGAGGCAAGGTTGAAGGTGCAACTCTGGCAGAATACCCTGATGTGGTACATTTTCTGAGAAGGGCAAAACACTTGAACCCTCCAGTCCATTCCATTTGTCCTTCGTGGAGTCTTAATTGGTGCTCCGGGTGTTATGTGAACCTCCTTTTGTTCCCCTCAAAAAGACCACATTAAAGGATTTATCCCTCAAGACAGTGTTTTTGGTAGCTATCAGCTCCGCTAGGAGGGTCTCTGAAATTCAAGCCCTCTCTTGTAGGGAACCTTTTCAACAGTTTTCTAATTCCATGGTATCGCTCAGAACAGTTCCATCCTTTCTTCCGAAGGTTGTCTCTGTCTTCCACTTAAATCAGTCTGTGGAACTTCCAGCCTTTCCTGGTTTAGATCGGGATAATCCTTATGCTAGAGAATTGAAGCATCTAGATGTCAAAAGGTTCTTTTGCATTACCTTGAGGTCACCAATGCTTTTGGCTTTCAGATCATCTTTTTGTTCTGTGGAAAGGTGCTAAGAAACGACATAAGGCATCTAAAGCTACTATTGCCCTTTGGTTGAAAGAGGCTATCGCTTCCGTTTATATTTGCCACGGACTACCTGTTCCAGACAGTTTAAAAACTCATTCGATCCGGTCACAAGCTGCTTCCTAGGAAGAGAGCCAGTTGGTATCGCCACAAAAAATCTACAGAGCAGTAACTTGGAAGTCCCTGTGCACTTTGCCAGACGCTATCATTTGGACGTCCAGGCACTGGACGTCAACAGTTTTGGGAGTAGTGTTATTCGAGCCTGACTCTCCAGGTCCCACCCAGTTCGGGAAGCTTAGGTACATCCCAGCAGTCTGGACTGAACCGGGTACGTACAGGGAAAGGAAAATTGGTTCTTAATTGCTAATTTTCATTCCTGTAGTACCACAGATCAGTCCAGACGTCTGCCCATTGGAGGGGTGTACAGTATTGAGTCTGCTCAGTTTTTTTTCAATTCACAACAATTTGTCTGATTTCCTAGATGCGGCAGATTACAGAATATTTCTTACAAGTACATAGTTTGGTTTTCTTCTTGTCCTTGCTTGATCTAACCATTGATTTTTAAATTGGTTATTCTGCTTTGGTAATGTTTATACTGAAGGGACACAGGTGGCACACTGGATTAAGAGAAGGGTGCTCTTCAAGTTTTTCTGTCTCCATCTGCTGGAAGGGAGGCAAAACCCAGCAGTCTGGACTGATCCATGGTACTACAGGAACGAAAATTAACAGGTAAGAACCAATTTTCCTTTCTTTCTCTCTGTTTTGGCTGTCATGCGAGAGCTATTAGCTAGTGCTCTATGTTTCTTCCTGTAGAACCCCCATGTACTACCACAAGGGTAGACAAACGTTTTGAAGTGGTATGCCAAGATTTCAATCAGGTATAGGCACCTCTGGTCTTTTAGTGCCACAAGCCACCACCTACTTCATGCTTACTCCCACCCCCAGCAGCCTCATGCGCATCCTCAGAGCCCTCTCACTCTTCCCAGAACTGCCCCCCTCTACACACCCTTAGCAGCTTTACATTTCCCCCTCCCCAGCAGTGTAGTCTCCCACAAACATTCTTTCTGGTAGCTGTCTCTTCTCTCAGATCTTCCATGGCCCTTGTCCTTTTGCAAACAACAGCACTGCCAGTACTCAAGAAAGCAGCCTTGGGCCCTCATGCTGCTTTCTTAGTCACATTTCTTCCCTCTCTTGGCCATCTAATACTTCCTAACGGAGACCTGTGGACACTGTCACTGATCCTCACACTGACGCCAGCAGCAACCAACCTTCCCACATGCAGTAAAGACTAGCTCAGTTAGCTTTGGCCTGTGCAGTAAGCAGTGATTGGGACTGCCTTCTGCAATTGGCCCACATGCTGAGGTCACCTCCTAATTGGTTCCCCACTATCTGCTGCTACCTCATCAACCCTGCAGGATCACAGCCACAGGATTTCAGGTGTTTGGCCAGGTCTGGGGCTCAGATGGTGGGCGGTAGTGATGTCAGCAGCTGCATATGCCTATCACACTATTGCTATTCAGAGCCATGCTGTCATATCACTAAAAATCTCGCATGCACTCTTGGCATACGTGCCATGAATTGCCAACCTATGTACTACTACAGCCTTAAAGAGTTTTCCTAATAGTTTCCAAGTCTCTCCTTTTTTAAATCATTGGTGTTGCCTTAAAAGCAGCAATTGGATCTCCCTTTCCCACGTGCTGTACAAATATGCTGTTTCAACCATTTTTTGTGATACTCTATACCCCAGTAAATGGAAGTAGTACTTCTATCAGGAGGTACACCAGAGTACTACAAATCTTAGTATGTAGTATGGGAAATATTCCCAAGATGGCTGTCATGCATATACCCTGTTAGACCTACTGTTATAGGAAAATTGGTTCTTACCTGCTAATTTTCATTCCTGGAATACCACAGATCAGTCCAGATGCCTGGGTTTTGCCTCCCTAGCAGCAGATGGAGATGATGAAGAAAAGTTTTACTGACACTGCTACGTAACAGAGTGTGCCACCTGCAGTCCCTTAGTATTACTGTACCCAAGCCAAGATGAGATTGAGTAAAACCAGGGGTCACATGATGTGATGAACCTGTGAGGAAGCACTTACAGGCTCTGGGTGTCATTCCCCCATTTTGAGAAAATTTGGTTGCTTTTTGCTACTCAAGTGACTCGCAAATACCAGCAACTTGAAGTGCACATGAGCATCGATAAGTATATGTCAAAATCTCCGTTGAGCATACTGTTGAAACCCATGAAAAAAGACACAGAAAAAGCGAAGCTAGGGGAATCCACAGCAACAGTTAAAAGCCTGCATGGCCTGTTTGATGAAGTGGTGGTGAGTGCACTAATGCTAGCTGTAACTGCTGCGATTGCTTGGAAACTGGATAATATTTCAGAACAAATCGCTGAATTAAAAAATTCCCTCTGTGAATTTGGCCCAAGAATGGTGCTCCTAGAAGGGCACGTTTGCTCAGTCGAGGATGATGCTCTTGCCAACATGAGGAAGCTGGAACAACTTAAGAAATTAATGGAGGCCCGGGAAGAGAAAATTGAAGAATTGGAAAACAGATCGCACCACAATAATTTGCGATTTGTGAGCTTCCCCGAGGATGTGGAAGATGGTGAACTGGGAGCATTCTTGTCCACATGGTTACTGGAAGCACTGAAACTGCTGAATGTAATATCTGCTTTGGTTGTTGAAAGAGCGCACAGGCTGGGGATCAGAAAAGATGGTGGTTCTCAACTGTGAGTAGTAATTGCTCACATACTAAACTAAGAGCATAAACAGAGCATATGGAGGGCTTCACCCAGCATTTTCGCAATTCCCCTATCAACATTTTTCAAGGTTTCTCTAGCATAATGGCTTTCAAAAGAAAAGAAAAGAATTTGTCCCGGTTTGCTCACAGCTGGCAGCTAAACAAGTGCGGTTTGCACTGCAGTATCTAGCGAAACTTTGGATCTGGCATAATGGGAAAGCGCATGTGTTTGTCTCTCTTGCTGAAGCAAAAGCAATTTGTGGCTCAAATGATGACTACCTGACTAGCACAATATAACTATAGATGGCAAGTTATGCTTTTCTGTTTTGATATTTACCTTCGACCTCTATTATCTTCTGTGATGGAGTTTTTTTTCCTATGGCCGAGAGGAAAGGTTACATCTTATTTTCTGCAGCATCGGATTAACAGTACAGAGCTAAGTGCATCTGCAACTGTGCTGGCAGCCTGATTTGGGACTAGTGTCAGTCATTTTTTTTTTTTTCAATGTTTTTTGAAGATCTGCAGTCTCAGGACCGCCATCTAGTAAGAAGTAGGCATATTGGACTTTTGTTTGATAATGCCTGATTGTGCCCTTCGCTTTACTTTCCAATTTGAGTATAGCGAGGAGTCCTTAAAGCAGTAGGCTAGGTTTTCCAGAATCGCTTGCTGCAATGTATCTGCATGTTTTCCTTTGCATGTTATGTTTTCATATGGTTAAATATTGTGCTTTCATTTATGGGAAGAATTTTGTCTTATGCCTATGAGGGGTAACACCTGGTGACTTTAAATTGACTCTGGCTCTTCTAATGAATGGTGACAGCGATGGCTGTGTTCTGCTATGGGGAATTATTGGTTTGGGGGGGGGTGGAGGGAAGGATGGGAACAGTGAAGATGGTTGGGTAGGTTTAGCTTAACTTTATTTCCATCCAAACTTGCTACCACGTAACATATCATGCAGTTCCTACACACAACACTTCAGGGTAACAGCTTTACAATCTTTGAGACTATCACAAGGATTGTTAGCTGCTTGGATAATACTGGAGTCATACCTTATACAATATTATAAAGAGAAAGACAACTGTCAGCAGTTAATGTGAGCCATGGCTAAGCACCTGCAATATATGAGTTGGAATGTAGCCAGTGTGGGGTCCCTAATAAAGTGAGAAAAAGTGCTGTCCCATATACGGAGATCCAAAGGAGAGATTTGGTGGAGACACCCCTGTGCTTCCCACCGCACAGTGACCTGCTCCAGCAAGGTCTGGTCCTTCAAAAGGATCTGACTTGATTTTGTCCAACGGTTTTGCCCTTGAGAGGGCTTACTTCATGAAGCATGGATATTCGGCAGCAGATGCCCCAATAACAGCACAATCCCTTGTGAATCAGTTTATGAGGGGCCTACTACAACTTAAGCCCCCTCTACTGCCACCAGTTACCGAATGGGACCTAAACGTAGTGCTTGCAAGATTAATGCGTTCCCTGTTTGAGCCTTTACACGCCTGTGATGTTAAATTTCTTACATGGAAAGTTCTTTTCCTAGTAGCCATTACATCTGCTCGAAGGGTCAGTGAGTTACAAGCACTTGTCACATACTCACCCTATACAAGGTTCCTTCATGACCGCGTGGTCCTCCGTACTCAACCTAAATTCCTTCCCAAGGTGGTAACCGACTTTCACCTGTATCAATCTATAGTCTTGCCCACCTTTTTCCCAAGGCCTCACTCTCCACCAGGGCGAGAGAGTTTTACACACCTTGGACTGTAAGCATGCACTTGCATTTTACCTAGACCATACTGCAATCCATAGGAAATCCACCCAACACTTTGTTTCTTTTGTTAAAAACAAACCGGGAGGTGCAGTGGGCAAACAAACTCTCTCCAACTGGCTAGCAGACACTATCGAATTCTGCTACGAGAAAGCAGGTCTTCCTCTTCAGGGACGAGAGAAGGCGCACTCAGTAAGAGCCATGGCAACCTCAGTAGCACACTATCTTTCAGTACCAATTGCTGAAATCTATAAAGCCGCAACATGGAGCTCTCTCCACACATTTGCAGCACATTACTGCCTGGACAAGGAAGGACGTCAAGACTCTGCCTTAGGCCAATCCGTCTTGAAGAACTTATTTTCAGTATAATTCCAACTCCTTCCACATCCACCTGCTGTGATTTTCAGGCTGCCTCATTTTTACCAACAGTACACCACTTGTTTAGCCTGTTGTACGCTGTTGGTCCATATAAATGAGTAAGCCTGTAGCTTGCTAATCACCCATATGTGAGGACTACCATCCTGCTTGTCCTGGGAGAAAGCAGAGTTGCTTACCTGTAACAGGTGTTCTCCCAGGACAGCAGGATGTAGTCCTCACGAAACCCACCTGCCACCCCGCGGAGTTGGGTCCGAAACTGTTTTATTATTTTATTTTTTCGCTCGCACCTTTTGCTACAAACGAGACTGAAGGGGAGACCCTTGTGGTCAAAGGGATTATGGCATGCTGGGCATGCTCAGTGTGCCAGTCAAAGTTCTAGAAACTTTGACAAAAGTATTCCGTGACAGGGCTCCGTCTGATGACATCACCCATATGTAAGGACTACATCCTGCTGTCCTGGGAGAACACCTGTTACAGGTAAGCAACTCTGCTGTCCTTTAACTCCTTGAAGGTCCAGGTAGTGGCTCTCTCCTGTTTCAGAGACGAGGTGAATGGAACCCGCCTGTTGACGCATCTGGACATGGCCCACTTTCTTAAAAGGGTTAAAGCTCCTCCGGCCACCCCTACGTTGGCCGGTTCCCTTGTGGAATCTTAATCTAGTATTGGAGTTTTTGGCAGGGCCCTACTTTCGGCTGCTGCGCAGTCTGTCCTTACACCTGTTAACCCTGAAAATGATGTTCCTGGTGGCAATATGCTCGGCTTGCCGCATCTCTGAACTACAGGCATGGTTATTTTGGGAACCATTCCTCCGGATGACCCCAAGAGTGTTACAGCTTTGTACCGACCCATCCTTGCCTAGAGTAGTCTCGGAGTTTCATGTGAATCAGTCCATTTAGTTGCTGTCCCTAGATAGGCATAAGGACACGGAAGAATACCATCTCCTCTGCATTTTAAACTTCAGTGGGCTTTTGGTGCAGTATCTGGAACTTTCAGAAGTGGTGAGCAAGATGGACCACTTGTTTGTTGTTCACAGTGGAAGGAGACAGGGCTAGCCAGCTTTTTGGGCTACCGTAGCTCACTGGATCAAAGAAGTGGTCACAGGAGCTTATGTAGAGGCAGGAAAGCCATTACCCTTCCAGGTTAAAGGTCATTCCACTAGGCTCAGGCAGTATCCTGGGCGGAAGCTAAACTGCTGTCTCCCGTCGACATCTGCCGAGCGGCGACGTGGTCCTCCTTGCACATCTTCTCCAGGTTCTATCGCCTGGACGTTCAGGCCCGAGAGGTCACAGCCTTTGGAAGGGTGGTGCTAACTGGACCACGGGCAGCCTCCCGCCCCGATCAGGAGTAGCTTTTGTACATCCCATTGGTCCTGAGTCCCTCTGGCTACACGCTAGGAAATGGAGAAATTACTTACCTGATAACACTGGTAAACAAATTTCTGGGAACATTCTGTTTTCTCCACAACCTTCGTTGAAACAAGTAGATTTTAACAAGCTGCACACAAATATGCATTTATTATGTCAGTATCACGTACCGTTTGCCAGAAAAGTGCAATATACATTAAGCATTGTTATGTGTCTGTAGTGGCATAAGCTATAATGGCAATGTTGGCACCAGAAAACAAAACTAAAAATGTTTTGCCGCAGATTTTCGTTTGTAATCACTGTCCAATGCTTCACGGATGAGAGCCAACAATAGTCACCCAGCATGGAGGGGTTCCACTTGCCTTGATACTGTTTCTCCATTTTGACAATGTCTTGATGAAACCTTTACCTTTCACCATGTTTGTCACTCACAGCACCAAGGTTGTCTGGGAAGAAGTCCAAGTGGGAAAGAAGAAAATGTATCTTCAGTGACGTGTTGCACTTCATCAATTTGTATGCCTGAAGCAGATTTTCAACCTGTTCAACATAGTCTGCTGCCTTATAGTTGCCTAGAAAGTTACAAACAACATTCTTGAAGGCTGTCCACGCAACACGTTCTGTACCTTGCAGAAGACCATCAAAGTGGCTGTCCTTCATCACAGCTCGGATTTGTGGGCAAACAAAAACACCTTCTTTTATGCGTCGTCATGGAAACAAGTTGGAATCTTGCAGCCGAGCTGGGGCTTGCCTGAGCAAGTTCTGGCATGATCAGGCAGAGTTTCTTGGTGCATTTTTTAAAAAGTTAGTCTGTTACATGTTACGTTGCTTATGGCCGTCAAAAATATGACATGAATTTTAAAAATCATAAAAAGTACTGTCCAAGAAAATATATGTACGTGAGATGTTTTAAAATTTCACAATTATTGTAACACAAAATTGGCCGTTTCTCAAAAACCTTACATGATATACAATTTCGAAGTAATATCTGTGATCAGCATCAAAAAATCTATTTGGAACACCAAAAAGCCTGAAGGAAACAAAAACTTTGTTTACCGGTGTAATTTCGTTTTCTTTAGTGTAAATAGATAAACTCAGCATCCCGCCCACGGCTGCCCTGGATTGGTGCCAAGGAATCGTCCATGAAATGAATATAGATTCCAAGAGATTACGGGTAAGCAGTCTTCCAATCCCTAGTTCAAGGCATCTATAATCTTGCTGGGATTCAGCATGCATTTGCTTGAGTTCAGTTATGGTATCCGTTTTAATCAAGATGCGGCGGTTACTACCCTTAACCATTAAGCCTTATGATTCACCTTTGATGCAACTCCAACAATACTCTCTGCATCAACGGCAGTGGGTGGCAGGAAATTGGAATCAAACAGTTACCAACAAGGGCCCTGAACTTGGTGGTCAGTGAAACAGATAAGTATGGGAAAATAAGTGTGAGAGCTTTCTGGACAGGACTGGGTGGGCCGTTGGTCTTTTTCTGCCATCATTTCTATGTTTAATCAAGTTTTTTTCAATAGTATACCCACAATGGCTTTTGAAGAGAATACTGAAGGGCTGAGGTCACTGCAGGGGTGTATCTAAGGTGTCATCAGCTTTTAAACCTGACTTCGTCTCCATCTGCTAGCAGGGGAGCGTATAACCCATTGGTCCTGAGTCTGTCTACACTAAGGAAAACAAAATTATCAGGTAAGTAATTTCTCCAATAACACTGACAACAGAATTCCCTTAATACAGTAAGAGAGGTGTACGAATCAAACGATTCCACGTAGATGTGGTAAAGGCAAGATTATATTTTTCCAAGAATCTGCGAAAATTCCCAATTTCATTACCTGCTCTGGCACCAACTGTATATCATCTCTAACAGCTCTCTATAGTTTTACCTCATCTTCTGTATCTGCCTCTGTAGTATATTTCTGTAATATACATTTCACTACTCAACTTGGCAAATCCGTGGATTCTTCTGTGTACCACTTGAATTCATAAAGCAACCAGGGGTCTCTGCAGAATTTTCTCATTTGCTTTATATCATTCTCATATATGTAAGTTCTGAAAGCCCCTTCATCTAATAGTTTGACTAGCCATGTTAGAGAATCGGTGAGGCACTGTTGGTATTTATCTGTTTATTCTAGTATTTCCTGATGGATGTAATCATTATATAAGTGGTTCCCTTCTGTCTTAACTCATCTCCCCACTAAGTTTAAGGGGGTCATCTCTTTTCTTTTTTTCACTAGAGGGCATACCTGCAAATGTGGGATGCTTATTTTCTAAATTCACTATAGTCCACTCATCAACTGAGGATTCCCAAATATGTCCTTCTTAGCAATTGGGATCCCATTCTGCTGTAGCAGTGGCAGTGACCACCTTGTAAGTGTGTACTGACTACCTATGTTTTTTATATTTGAACTGGGCTACTCTGATAGCCTTTTCCACAATTCCCTAGTGATGATCAGCTTTGTCCATTATTATTTTCAACTGCATTTTTACTAGTTAGAATCGATAATCTAATTCCACAGTTTGTTTCTTTGAAGCAATACAATTCTAACATCTTTCCCTGTCTTCACATAAATTTTGTGTGGTGATTAATGCCTAGCCCCCATGGGAGGCACCCCCTTTCTCCTTTAATGGGAGTTTAGACATGATGCAATTGGCTATGGTTCAGGAATCACCTCCTAGTTTTTTTTTCTTTTTCTTCTGTATCTGCCCATGGTAGGGCTACCACTTCCTATAAGGCTTTTGTCCACCCAGGGACATAGGATCCAGACTTGTTAACTCTCACTGCTTCCATTCTTGTGCCACATCTTACTTTGTGCAAGTATGCTGTGGTCCAAATAAAGTTATATGTATAAAAGCAAATCCTAATCCCCAATATATCCAGGCTATACTTGTAACAACAACCACTACCAGAGATCCTGCTGACTACTCCCAATTTATTTCAGTTCAGTCTGCAAGAATCAAGCAGATATCTGAGTAAATAATATTTATTACAATTGGTCCATGATATATATATATTTATTTAGGTATTTTATATACCATCATTCCAAAAGAAGAACACAACCGTTTACAAGAAACAGCATTCTTATTTAGGTCAGTATTCATAATCTAGGTCTCTACAACAACAGATATATGTTCTAGGTCAGCACCACATCTGATACAAGTTAGAGGTCAGGACAGTAGTTTGAAATATGAAAGTTCTACATATATATATATATATAGAGAGAGAGAGAGAGAGATCTAATACAGAGTCTGCACAGTGTGGTTACAACACATGCTCACTGCCCTTATGCACTGGAAGGACTTCGATATCAGCTGTGAGGTCTCCGTAATGGTTCCAGGTCTCATTTCAGTCCTCAATGAAGTCCCAACAATCAGGAGAGTCTCTGTTCCTTTTATAGCAGGGCTGCCCAAACTTGTCCTGGGGACCCCACAGCCAGTCAGATTTTCAGGTTATCCACAGTGAATATACATGAAATAAATTTGCATATACTGAGTCTCCATGATATGCAAATTTATCTCATGCATAATCATTGTGGATATCCTGAAAATCTGACTGGCTGTGGGGTCCCCCAAGACAGGATGGGAAGCCCTGCTTTATAGTGCTTTATAAAAAAGCACTATAAAGAATATTGAATATTGAATAGAGGCTCCTTTGTCTCAGCCCCGAAGGAGCCTCTATTCAACCCCTCGATCTTCAGTTCCGGTTCCCACAACTCAATGTCTCTTCAACAGCCTTCCTGGTCAGCTCCTTCCTCATAACAGCGTCACCAACTATTGTTTGAGCACAAACGTCTCAAGACAGCGACATTAACCTTCAATCCCTACCTACCCACAAATATCTCACCAAGCCATTCCCCAGACAGCTGCGCCCAAGATTCCAACTACAGACCTGCGCAACTCCAGATACCAACTCTAGACTTCCAACACAAAATCACTCCAGATTTACACTGAGAACCAGAGTTGCCAGCTGACACTACAGATGAACTCACATAACTATAAAAAGGGAACACTCTTCGGAATACAACTGCCCAGCATTCGCCCAGCATTCTTTCTGACTTCATTCGCCCAGCATTCTTTCTGACTTCATTCGCCCAGCATTCTTTCTGACTGCTTTCTGACTGCATTCGCCCAGCATTCTTTCTGACTTCATTCGCCCAGCATTCTTTCTGACTGCATTCGCCCAGCACTCGTCTGACTTCATTCGCCCAGCATTCTTTCTGACTGCATTCGCCCAGCATTCGTCTGACTTCATTCGCCCAGCATTCTTTCTGACTGCATTCGCCCAGCATTCGTCTGACTGCATTCGCCCAGCATTCTTTCTGACTGCATTCGTCTGACTGCATTCGCCCAACATTCGTCTGACTGCATTTGCCCAGCATTCGTCAGTCTGCATTTGCCCAGCATTCTTTCTGACTGCATTTGCCCAGCATTCTTTCTGACTGCATTCGCCCAGCATTCTTTCTGACTGCATTCGCCCAGCATTCTTTCTGACTGCATTCGCCCAGCATTCTTTCTGACTGCATTCGCCCAGCATTCTTTCTGACTGCATTCGCCCAACATTCGTCTGACTGCATTCGCCCAGCATTCTTTCTGACTGCATTCGCCCAGCATTCTTTCTGACTGCATTCGCCCAGCATTCGTCTGACTTCATTCGCCCAGCATTCTTTCTGACTGCATTCGCCCAACATTCGTCTGACTGCAGCGTCTCATCTTTAATCAAATATGAGACTCAACTCAATCCCAATTATATATAAAATCAGGAGATTCACACCAAACAAACAAACCGCCCTTTATGAACCACAAACTCGACAAAAAAGGCTCTTACCAATCATGATTTCCCCGCTAAACCAACTCCTAGGCCTCACGCTTTTCTCTGTTACCCTTTTGAATGCTCAATCTCTCTCAAAAAAAACTCACCTACTAAGTGACTATCTGGAGGAGGAAAAACCAGATCTATGTGCCATCACTGAATCATGGCTAAAACTAGAGGATGCAGCCCTGATCAATCAACTTCCTCTCCAAACATACGACATCTTTTCCATCCCTAGACCTAAGAAAAGAGGAGGTGGTTTATTATTAGCATCAAAAAAATTTATAGGATTATCTCTTCTCACATCTATTGCCACTTCTAATATTGAATTCGCTGTCTTCAAATCATCTCACTTACAAATAGGCCTCATCTACGCTCCTCCAGGCCGCCTTGACTCCGACCCTTCCCCTTTAATAGAATATATAGCTCGTCACATCAACACGGACTCTCCAGCCATACTACTTGGAGATTTCAACCTTCACGTAGATGCTAACCCTCGTTCCTCCAATTGTGAAACTTTCATCAACACTCTCAACTCCATGGGATTTCATCAACTAATAAACGAATCAACTCATAAAGCTGGCCATACCCTAGACCTAATCTTTATAAATAAAGGTCTCTCCCTATCGGCCCCAGTAGTTTGCTTGCCAATCCCATGGTCTGATCACAAGCTAATCCGCTCATCCTTAGCAACCCACCTCCCAAGCACTACTACCTCATTAAAAACCTCGATTCAATTCAGAAAACTATGCAATCAGGAAACCCTTATCACACATCTACTGGAAGAACTAAAACACATAAACATCTCGGACGCTGACTCAGCCCTCTCATCCTGGTCCTCTATAACCAAAAAAGTTGCAGATCAGACATGCCCTCTTATCTCCAAAACCATCAACTCTAACAAAGAAAAGAAAAAGCCTTGGTATACCCCCGAACTTAGACATTTAAAGCGGGAACTTAGAAATAAAGAACTCATCTGGAGAAAAAATCCGACTTTAGAAAACAACTCAGCCTTCAAAACCATCATGAACCAATACAGGATCTCTATCCTACAGAAAAAAAAAGATTTCCACTCTCGAAAAATCCACCACTTCATCTATGATCCTAAAGCTCTTTTCTCCCTGGTCTCATCCCTCACTAAACCACCCACATTCATCATCCCAGATGAAAAATCTGCAAGCAAAGCCGAAGAACTTGCTATCTTCTTCAAAGAGAAAGTATCTAACCTACTTAAACCACTCCTGGATCAGAAAAAAACTTTCCCCCCAACCTCCTCTCTCAACTTCCAATCCTCTTCAGATTTCAAGCCTTGAAGCCTTCGAGCCAGCATCCACTATAGAGATTGAAAATATTCTGAAAAAACTTAAACCTGCATCCCACCCGCTTGATTCGATTCCTGCTAATATGCTCATTGCTGGCGCCAAAGCTATTTCTAAGCCCATTGCTCAAATCATTAATGCCTCCCTCACACAGGGCTTAGTGCCAACCCCACTCAAACTCGCTATACTAAAACCCCTTCTAAAAAAGCCCAACCTCTCTCCGGAAAATCCAGCCAACTTTCGGCCTATAGCCAATCTCTCATTTATAGCTAAAATCCTAGAAAGATTAGTCAACCATCAACTCTGCGAATTCCTGGACGATAACAACATTCTCGCCACAACACAATTTGGATTCCGCAAATCCCGAAGCACTGAATCCCTTCTCATTTCTCTAACCGACAATATTCTCTTAAACCAAGAGAAAAAACACCCTTGCCTATTGATCCTCCTTGACCTCTCAGCGGCGTTTGACACTGTCAACCACAAGATCCTCTTAGACCGTCTAACAGAGATTGGTATCAAAAACACAGCACTCAACTGGTTTAAATCCTTCCTACAAGACAGGTTCTATAAAGTTAAGATAAACAACTATGAATCTCAACCGATCAGTTCTAACCTTGGCGTCCCTCAAGGATCCTCTTTAACCCCGACCTTATTCAACATTTACCTGCTCCCACTCTGTAACCTACTTTCTAAGCTTAATCTAACCCACTACCTTTATGCGGACGATGTCCAAATACTTATTCCTATCACCAAATCCTTGCAAGAAACACTTCACTTTTGGAATTCATGCTTCCTCTCCATATCCAATCTCCTTGCTGATCTCTGTCTAGTTCTGAATACCAACAAAACGGAATACCTCCTAATCACCCAAGAAGGCAACTACCAACTCTCCAACACTCATTCTTCGGCACCACCTCCTCTTTCTACCCAGGTCAGAAACCTAGGAGTCACCATGGATAACCTACTGAATTTCAAAAGTTTTATCAGTAACACAGTGAAAGAATGCTTCTTCAAACTCCAGGTTCTAAAAAGACTCAGACCTTTATTGCACCCCCAGGATTTCAGATCAGTTCTGCAAGCAATCATATTTTCTAAAATTGATTACTGCAACTCCCTTTTACTTGGACTCCCTGATATCTCCCTGAAACCGCTACAAATGCTCCAAAATGCTACTGCCAGGATCTTAACTAAAGCAAAAAAAAAGGGACCACATAACACCAATATTTAAAAATCTCCATTGGCTCCCTATAAAACATAGAATCACCTACAAAACCCTTTCATCCATTCATAAATCCATTTACAAAGCCTCATACCTAGACCTCAGGATCCCATTCCAGCTACATACTTCCTCCCGTCCACTGAGAACTGCGCAAAAAGGCTCTCTGAAAATCCCTCCACTTAAAATTTCGTCAAACAAAAGAGCCTTCTCCACTGCAGGTCTGATCCACTGGAACTCTCTACCATCGGATCTTAGGCTTGAACAATGCCCCCTCACTTTTTAAAAAAAGACTTAAAACTTGGCTTTTCTCTCAAGCCTACGATTGAGTACTATCCACAAATCCCTCCTCCAGGTCTATGCCATATAATACCTCTTAGCTCAACAACTAAAGAATTAATTTTCCAATCCCTCTTGTCCATTTTGCAGATATCTTATTCATAACTGATTCATTTTAATCGCCTGTATATAACATGTCTATTACTACTGTTGTTGTTTTAATGTTACTTGTTATTAGTATTTATTCAATTTTCTCCAAGTTCATTTTCCTGTTCCATGTAAGACTCGCATGTTAAGTCACTCCAATGTTATATGTAAACCGAAATGATTAGCAACATTGTTGCTAGAATTTCGGTATATAAAAAATGTTAAATAAATAAATAAATAGTGTGTACATGAAAAAATAGAATTATCTTTAGGCATGCCTCTAACAATATGCTCAGCCCAAGGGCACACACCTCTAAGGCCCTTGTTTCCTGTACAAGTCAGTGTTTACTGTGTACAGCTTGCTCTCGTAGTATGTGCTGGGAAACTCTAAAAAGAGAATTCACACATAGTTTATTTTATCATAGCATGACATTCATATTTTCCTTGTAATTATTCTACATTTGTCAAGTATATTGCTTTTTATATTATACTGCATTTGATATTTGGCATGATTATGACTTTGATCTTGTTGGTTGGAATTGTGATTTCTAATGGGACAAATTCAAGCATGCCCATGAGCACATGTTGGTTGGTTGGTTATTTATTTATTTATTTATTTAACTGCTTTTATATACCGGCATTCGTCAGAAACATCATGCCGGTTCACATTTTAACAAAAAGGTGTGGAAAATACAGTGTAACAAGGGAAGGGGAAAACAGGATAACAATAACCAAAGGCAGTCTAAGAATATACAGATCTAAAAAACTGAGTTAATGTTGTTGCCAGCAAGGAGAGATATATACCTATAGAGTGTCCAAATCAAGCTTTTGGATGCTTTGACAGCTTTCAGACTGGCATGTAAGTGCAAAATCCACAAGTAGTTTTTATGTGGGCTTTGTACCATTTTTCAAAGAAAAACCTTCCCTTTAAGAACTGTCTAAGAAAAATAATGTACACAACTCTGCACCTGCTTTTTGTGCTGATCTTTTTTTCTAAGGCAAATTTACACATGTACATTTTGAAAATCGAAATGTATATGTAAATGCAAATCCCACCCCCAAGAATGAATTTCCTCATTGCAGGTAAAGTTACATGCGTAGTAACACCACATTTCCTAGCGTGTAGCAGATGGATTCAAAACAAGTGGGTATAGTGTGCTCGTGCTAGCAGTTGGAGACGGATCTGACGTCAGTACGGGTACATATACCCCCACAGGAAGTGAAGCAATTCAGTAATTTCCATCTCCAAAGCAGTTTGGAGCTCCTTCACGCTCGCTGAGCGTTCTTCCAAATTCTAACGACTAAATTTCTAGACGATATCTTAACGATGAGCCCCGCGCTCCTGCGGTGATACCAGTCGGTCCCTCCACCAGTTGAGTTCCAAGGGGGATTTCCATGGTCCCTCTGAGGTAAGTGCCTCGGTCCGGTGGCCCGACTCGCGGCAGGGACCTGCCCCCGAGCGAGAAGGGCTCGGGCGTGGCCTAGAGGCAGCCTCGGTCCCGGCGTGGACTTGGCCCCCAAGCGAGACTAGTTCGGGCGCGGCCTAGAGGCAGCGGGTGCACCTCCTCAAGCGCGGCGGTGAAGGTACTCGCCCTCTCCCCCCCGCAGCCGGAGAGAGCGCCTGGGTTGCAGCCAGGAAGCGCCGAAGACAAGGTACGGCGTATATATTTACTTGTTGGTCTCTGAGGATCCGAGGAGAAGCAGAGTGTGCCTCTGGGGCGGCCAGTTCAGTAGGCCGCCATTTCGTCTGCCTGCTCGCCATCATCTTCTACCTGAAGCGTCCCACCTAACGCGCACGGCGATAGGCAGCCGTTGCTATGCGCACGGCGATAGGCGCACATTGCTAGGCGCCCGTTCATAGGCGCACATTGCTACGCGCAAGTCCTTAGGCACCCGATTATATGCGCATGTTATAGGCGCACGGCTAGAGGCACACATTGTTAGGCGCATGTTGCTAGGTGCAAGTTCTTCGGCGCCCGATTATACGAGCACGTTATAGGCGCAAGTTCTAGGCGCACTGCTATAGGTGCACATTGTTAGCCGTATGTTGCTGAGCGCTGATTCCAGGCGCCTGCTTTCGTGCACAGCGCAGACTCTTATTGAGTTCACCGGCGGCATGGAAAGTAAGAGTGACCAGGCTTCGGCAGTGCCGGCACCTCCAGTATCAGGCATCAATCTCTGCTCTGCATGCAACCTCAGAGCCACACAGAATGAGGATGCAGAACTCCCTATGTGCCCAATGTGAAGAGGCCCTGGGAAGTACCGGGCCAGGGCCGGTCACCGCCCGGCGTTCTTGCCGGGAACACCCCGTAGCCAGCAAGCAGCGGGGAGCAGCCAGCGAACCAGGGGGGCCTGGTTCCCATGCGGCCAGATATGGCTTCGATCTCCTGGGTGGAGTTATTCAAAGGGATTCATACCTTTGTCACGACGCAGTCAGCTCCCCGACCGGGTCCGTACGTCCAGAATGACCCGGCCCCTGGACCCTCGAGGCCTAGGCATGGCCACTCGCCACTTGATAGCCCCAACTTTGGGGATTCAGACTACCCGGCAGAAGAAGATGAGCCCCCCGAGGAGGGAGAGCTTCCCTCGGGGGTAGAACCTTATCGGACCATGCGGTGCTTCTTTATTAGAGCGGATCTTCCAGACTTGATCTCGCAATGCCTGTCGGAACTGGCCCTTCCGGGCCATGACACCCCAGGGGAACCTAGAGTGAACCCCCTGTTAGAGGGCCTGCGCCAAACTTCTCACCACTTTCCCCTCCTACAAGTGGCACAGCAGCTCATCGATCTGGAATGGGCTGCACCGGAGGCTCCATTTAAGGGGGGTCGGGCCTTGGCAGGCATGTACCCCTTAGCCCCGGCAACTAAGAACATGTTGGCGTGCCCTCAGGTAGACGCCATAGTCAGCGCAATTGTAAAGTGCACCACTATCCCGGTGGAAGGAGGGACGGCCCTCAAGGATACACATGACCGGCGTATGGACGCCATCCTGAAGCAGGCCTTTGAGGTGGCAGCCATGTCCCTACGAATTGCGACTTGCTGCACGGTGGTGACGCGTTTCTGCTTATCTCAGGCTCGGAACAACGCCCCGGGAGAAGGGATGGAATCAGCTCTCTCGTTCCTTACTGACGCAGCCTCCGACCTTATCCATACGGCAGCCAAGGGAGTGTCATCAGTTGCAGCCAGGAGGCAGCTCTGGCTACGTAACTGGTCGGCCGACTCCTCTTCCCAGATGCGTCTCTCGAGAATGCCCTTCGAGGGATCTCTCCTGTTCGGCAGCGACCTGGAAGAAGCTGGCCAATAAATGGGGCGCCTCTCCTTTACCTCGTCTACCAGAAGACAGGCCACGTAGGAAGGCAGCGCCCGTCTTCTAGGACCGCCCAAGAGGTAGAACCTCTCAGCGCTTCAACACTACGGGACTCGCTACCAGGCACCTCGGTCGCAGGCCAGGAACCAGTCCTTTCGGCCTAAGCACAGTAATGAGGGGAGCCGGCTCGGGTTCCGGCCCCGGCCGTACCCCACAATGACAATCAGCCGGCCCATCTGGGGGTAGCAACCATAGGGGGCAGGCTGACCCTCTTTGACCGCAGGTGGGCGAGATTACCTCGGACCAGTGGGTCCTCACCATCATCCGAGAGGGGTACTACCTGGACTTTCTTCGGCTCCCCGCCCGACAAGTTTGTGGAATCTCCTTGTTCACCCCTCAAGAGGGGCGGCACTAGATTGTTACCTTACAGAGGCTTCTCTCCCTCAAGGCCATAATTCCAGTGCTGCAGGGGAGATAATTCTGGGCATTATTCCATTTATTTCATAGTGCCCAAGAAGGGAGGGCACTTTCCGGCCCATCCTAGACCTCAAGTCAGTCACTGCTACCTACGGGTACCCAGCTTTCGCATGGAACCCCCCGCCCCCCCCCCCCCCCCCCCCCCACCCCCCCCCCCCCCCCCCCCCACTATTCTCTCTCCCCGACCCTGAATTTTTGTAAATATGTTATGTATTATCTTTTTCAATTTTTGTAATTATGTCATTTCCTCCCGCCTTTCCCCCCACACCCTCCCTCCTCTCTTTGCTTGATTCCTGGCTCTTTGTCATAGCCCCTTTTCTGCTGTTTATTGTTCTCATGTTTCCCCCCTCCCCGTTCATGTAATTTCACCTTTGTTATGATGTAAACCGATATGATGTGTATTTTAATGTCGGTATAAAAAAGCTGTTAAATAAATAAATAAAACTTCAGTACAGCCAGGGGAGTTTCTCACATCCCTAGATCTGTCAGAAGCCTACCTGCATATCCCAATCCATCGGGATCATCAGCGCTATTTACGCTTCAAAGTCCTGAACCAACACTTTCAGTTTCGAGCGTTACCCTTCGGGTTGGCCACAGCGCCACGGATCTTTACCAAGGTCATAGTAGTAGTGGCGGCGGCCCTCAGGAAGGAGGGAATCCTCGTCCATCCCTACCTGGACGATTGGTTGATCAGAGCAAAATCGCCAGAAGAGAGCCATCGGGCAACCAGCCGAGTGATTGCTCTTTTAGAGAGCCTAGGCTGGGTAGTAAACTTAAACAAGAGTTCCCTACAGCCGTCTCATCGAAGGAATACCTAGGAGTCCTATTCGACACCTCAGGCAGACAGAGTCAGCTTGACTCCCAAAGAAGAGAAAAGCTCAAGAATCGTCTGCAAGCCCTGCTGCCACGCCGTCCAGCCCACAACTTGGGATTACCTACAAGTCCTCTGCCTGATGGCATCCACTCTGGATGGTGATACCATGGGCACGGGCGCATATGAGGGCCGTTACAACGCGCCCTCCTATCCCGGTGGAGTCCGCGATCACAAACTTACACCGTACACCTACCTCTCCCAGCCAGGGTACGGAATCAGCTGCGATGGTGGCTGCAGCAATGCCACAGGTCCAAGATGTCCTCCCCGACCTGGACCCTGCTCACAACCGACGCCAGCCTGAGCGGCTGGGGCGCACATTGCGAAGGACTCACACCGCCCAAGGGCGGTGGGAGCAGAAAAGAGTCGAGATGGAACATCAACCGACTAGAGGCACGGGCAGTCAGGCTAGTGTGCCTGCGATTTTGCCCACAGACTGCGACACAGAGCAGTCAGGAGTGATGTCAGACAACGCCACCACGGTGGCATACATCAACCGACAGGGCGGAACCAGAAGCCAACAGGTAGCCCTAGAAATAGCCCCCCTGATTACTTGGGGTGGAAGCAAATCTCCAGGACATTTCCGCCGTCCACAATCGCCGGGAAGGACAACACCGCGGCAGACTTCCTCAGCAGAGAAAGTCTACATCCCCGGGGATTGGCAACTATCACCCACAGCATTCCAGATGATTGTGAATCGGTGGGGGACCCCGGGCATGACCTACTAGCGGACAGGTCCCAACGCTCAAGTACCCAGCTATTTCAGCCGCAGGCGGGATCCTCTGTCTCAGGGGATCGATGCACTGGTACAGCCATGGCCCCAGGAGATCCTGCTATAACGCTTTTCCACCATGGCCCCTGCTGGGCGCCATTATACACAGGATTCAGCGGCACAGAGGCCTAGTTCTTCTAGTGGCCCCCGGACTGGCCAAGAAGACCCTGGTACGCAGACATGAGAAAACTACTGGCAGGGAATCCACTACCCCTGCCGCCGCACAGGGACCTGCTGCGACAAGGTCCCATACTCCACGAGGATCCGGCTCAATTCTCTCTTACGGTTTGGCCATTGAGAGGGCTAGTCTGAAGTCACGGGGATATTCAGGACCGGTAATAGATACACTTCTTAGAGCACGCAAGTTCTCCACATCACTAACTTATATAAGGATCTGGAGAGTATTTGAAGCTTGGTGCGAAGCTAATAGCACCAATCCACATGCTGCTAAGATTCCTATCATTTTGGACTTCCTACAAGATGGTCTTCAGAAGGGTCTGTCCCTCAGTTCCATCAAGGTCCAAGTGGCAGCACTTTCCTGCTACGGTGCCCGGAATGACGGCAATAGCATCGCCACACACCCAGACGTTTCACGCTTCCTGAAAGGTGTTAAACACATTCGTCCGCCACTGAAGTGGCCCATACCTCTGTGGAACCTCAACCTAGTTTTGGACTTTCTAGCGGGACACGCCTTTCGTCCACTTCGAGGCCTGTCCTTCCGTTTGTTAACTTTGAAGATGGTGTTCCTGCTGGCCGTTTGCTCCGCACGACGCGTCTCAGAGCTACAAGCACTGTCTTGCCGTGATCCGTTTCTCCGAATCACGCCAGAAGCCATCCATCTTCGCACAGTCCCTTCCTTCTTACCCAAAGTAGTCTCGCACTTCCACCTCAACCAAACCATCTTTTGCCTACCACAGAAGGTTTGAAGAAGTCAGAAGAAGGTCGAATCCTACGACATCTCGACATCGGCAGGCTACTGTCCAGATACCTGGAAGTGTCCGAAGCAATACGAAAGACGGACCATCTGTTCGTTCTACACAGCGGGAAGAAGCAAGGGGAAGAGGCCTCACGGGCAACTATCACCCGCTGGGTCAAAGAAGTTATCAAGGCAGCCTGCGTAGACGCAGGAAAATCACCGCCTCTACAGGTCAAAGCTCACTCTACCAGAGCGCAAGCGGCCTCTTGGGCAGAAACTCGGATGCTGTCGCCTGCTGAGATCTGTAAGGCAGCGACGTGGTCCTCTCTCCATACCTTCTCCAGATTCTACCGTCTGGATGTCCAGGCCAGGGAGGACACCGCATTCGCGAGGGCAATCCTGCACGGACCTCGGGCAGCCTCCCGCCCAGTCCAGGAGTAGCTTTTGTACATCCCACTTGTTTTGAGTCCATCTGCTACACGCTAGGAAATATAGAGATTACTTACCTGATAATCTCGTTTTCCTTATATATGCAGATGGACCCAGCATCCTGCCCGGCTGCCAATATTCATGGGATTTCACCGGCTCAAGGTAAGCCATGTTTTCCTACATAGGGCATCCACCCTGCCGGGTGTCGACGCCTTCCGGTTGAGAATCCCGGCAGTCTCCAGCTCCTATCAACCGGTCAGGGTAATCCTGTTTAATTAATCGATCGGTCAGTACTCATAGAGCTATGACAGCTTTGCAAGGAAGATTACTGAATTGCTTCAGTTCCTGTGGGGGTATATGTACCCGTGCTGACATCAGATCTGTCTCCAACTGCTAGCACGAGCACAACTATACCCACTGTTTTGAGTCCATCTGCATACACTAAGGAAAACGAGATTATCAGGTAAGTAATCTCTACATTTATTTTATTTGATTTATATTCTACGTTTTAGGCACTTCAAAGTGGATTACAATCAGGTACTATAGGTTTTTTCCTGTCCCCAGAGGACTTACATTATAAGTTTGTACCTGAGGCAATGGAGGATGAAGTGATTTGCCCAAGGTTACAAGGAGCGGTAAAAAGGATATGAACTCTGGCTTCTCTTGTTTGCAACCTGCTACCCCTCCACTCCTCTTTTACGTGCACAGAAGATGGGCAATTTACAAAAAGCCTTTTTCCTTGCATAAATGGCCTTTTATCTGTGGAAATGAGTTTTGAAAATTGCCCATACTACATAATAAAGCAGGAGCTT
Source organism: Rhinatrema bivittatum (assembly GCF_901001135.1). Lineage (NCBI taxonomy): Eukaryota > Metazoa > Chordata > Amphibia > Gymnophiona > Rhinatrematidae > Rhinatrema > Rhinatrema bivittatum. Next base: position 51,743 of record NW_021821268.1, read on the forward strand.
GCTTCTTGCTTGTGTCAAGGAGTTAATAGTCACAGGTTAAGGTCTGGGAAACATAGTGGAGCCACTTTAGAAACATCTCTGAAGACGTATCAGAGACGGATTTAGGATTTTGCCCATCCCTAGGCCACTAATGGTGCTGTCATGCCCCCCCCCCCCCCCAATAAGGTCAGACAACAGGGGAGTAGGTCTAAGACACAGTCCAGAGTTTACTGCTGTGGCTCAGAGAGAGATTCTGTGGCAAAATGTGAAAATTCTAAAGTATGTTGACAAATATTTCCATCTTTTATGTTACATCATCAAACTTGTTTGTATCTGTATAATTTATTTTTCTTGATGTGAGGAAAGGGCATCTCAAGAATCAGTACCGGAGGATATCTCAGAGATGGGGACGACGAGCAGGGTGGAGAGGACCAGCGATGGGAAGAGAGGACTGGATATAGGGAAGATGGGAGAGAGAAAAGGTGGGAGAGAGAGGGAGAAGAGTTTTGGGATTGAAGAAGGGGAAGGAAGGTGTAGGTTGTGTCAGGACCTGTGAAGAAAGGAGAGGTAGGAAGGATTGGAGGGTTCTTGGATCTGGAGAAATAGAATCAGATCAAAAGAGAGAGGATGTGAATTGTGGTAATGGTGGTGTGGAGAGGTGGGCAGTGGAGGGAGTGAGGAGGAAGCAGGTGTCATTACTGTACTCTGGTCCTGCCTCTCCCTTGCATCCCCTCTCTAACTTCTCACCCAGTTGGCATAGACAGCCAACACCAGTCTGTTCTCCCTCTCATACAAACTCACTGCCTCCTTCTGCCATGCCCCTCTCTCTCACAGACAGACACACACCCTCCAGGTAATCCCCTGTCATCCCCCAGTGATAGATCCCCACTCAGTTCCTCTAACCTCCTCAAAATGATCCCCTTTGTTCTATCTGCTTCAGGCTCAACCCCTCCTCACTTGTTCCCTGCAAGTTGCCTGGGAGGGACTGGATCAGGAGCGGACAGTTGTTCTCTGTTAAGTGAGATTCAGCACAGGCTGTAAGACAGTAAATCTTTATCCAGCCTGCTGCCTTCCAGAGGTTTGTACCCTAAGCACAAGGCCTAGTGTGTCTATTGACAAATCCAGGCCTGATAGCTAGTGAAAATGTTCAGTGAGAATTCTGGCCTTTTGTTGGCAGTATGAGAGAGGGATTTCAAACTTGAAGAAAATCTTCAGTTGTTAAAATGGGCATATTTGAAATTTGCAGCCTACTATCTTCATTAATAGGGTAATAGAGCAGTAAGATGATATTAATTTTGGAAATTGCTTAACAGAAAAGTGAGAAATTTACAATTTTTTTTGTAGAGCAATGGAGATTTGAAGAGAAAGTGGACCTGGGCAGTAGAGTGGCTTGGAGATGAACTGGAACGTAGGCCATACACTGGCAATCCACAGTACACATATAATAATTGGTCTCCCACCAGTGCAAAGCAATGAAACTTCAAATGGCTACTTCTTGGAAAGGTCGCACAGTGCTAGGATGACTCTTGCAAAGGCTTGTGAACTCTGCCCAGAGGAGGTAAAGTATTGTCTAGGAGTGCATGCATTTAATTTCCCAAACAGTTCTAACTGCATTAAACTTTCAATCATTTGTAAGGTTTTAATCAATTTAACCTACTTATGAAAAGCATAATTGTAAATGTTATGCTGGGAGCCTTTTGTTGATGAACAAAAACCTAGCTGAAATGAACCATCCCATTTTAGTCTATCACATGCCATTGTCATGCTGTGAAGAAGAGACTTAGCTTTATGATGATTCATAATTTTGCTGCTAATAATAAATGTTAGAAATCAGGAAGTACTGTTAATATGCTAAGATTTTATTATAAGAATAAAAATGTAAGCCAATCAAATTATAATCTATATCTACATAGCAGGTACATAAGAAATGCCATGCTGGGTTCAGACCAAGGTTCGAGTCCAGCATTCTGTCTCTGTGGCCAGTCCGGATCACAAGTACCAGCAGATTCCAAAAGATAGATCGATATTAAGTTGGTCTTACTGATAGCAATAGCTATCTATAGTCTACCTGGCTAATATTTTAGGGACTTTTCCTCCAGGAATTGTTCAAACCTCTTTTAAACCCCGTTATGCCAGTCCCCTTGATCCCCCTTATTTGTTCCCTTTTCCAGATCATTTATGAATGTTATACAGCACAGGTCCTGGTACGGATCCCTCTGATATTCCATTAATGATTCTCAGTTTGGAAAATTGCCATTTAGTTCTACCTTCTGTTTTTTAACCAGGTAGCAATGCACAATAGAACACTACCCCTGATCCCATGACTTTTTCGTTTCCTGTAGAGGTCTGTCAAGGGGCATTTTGTTAAATGCCTTCTGAAAATCCAAACATACTATATCAACCTGCTCCACCTTTATCTGCATGTTTGTTTACACCTTCAAAAAACCTAATAGATTGGTAAAGGCAAGACTTCCTTTTTGATGAGGGGATGTGTTACGCTGGGCCTCTTTTTTGAAACTCTTCTATTTGGCCTTGTTGCAAGTACTGTTCCTTTGTGTCTTTACCAGTGATACTTTCTCTTGTTTTAGGACGACAAGAAAGCAGGTAAATGTCCTTGTAAGACTGTATATCTTGCAAAGCCTGCAGTTAATGCTCTTACCTTCAACTTCCATGTTTCTTGGTTCAGTAGTTAGCAAGAAAGGTGGAAAGAAAGCAAAACGATTATCATCATGGTTAAAAGGTGAGGTGAAAAGGCTATTTTAGCCAAAAAAAAATCCTTCAAAAACTGGAAGAAGGATCCATCTGAAGAAAATAGAATAAAACATAAGCATTGTCAAGTTAAGTATAAAACGTTGATAAGACAGGCGAAGAGAGAATTTGAAATGAAGTTGGCCAAAGAGGCAAAAACTCATAATAAAAAACTTTTTAAAATATATCCGAAGCAAGAAAACTGTGAGGGAGTCGGTTGGACCATTAGATGACCAAGGGGTTAAAGGGGCTCTTAGGGAAGATAAGGCCATTGCAGAAAGACTAAATGAATTCTTTGCTTCCGTGTTTACTAATGAGGATGTTGGGGAGATACTAGTTCCGGAGATGGTTTTTCAGGGGTGATGAGTCAGACGAACTGAATGAAATCACTGTGAACCTGGAAGATATAGTAGGCCAGATTGACAAACTAAAGAGTAACAAATCACCTGGACCGGATGGTATGCATCCTAGGGTACTGAAGGAACTCAAAAATTAAATGTCTGATCTATTAGTTACAATTTGTAAACTTTCATTAAAATCATCCATTGTACCTGAAGACTGGAGGGTAGCCAATGTAACCCCAATATTTAAAAAAGACTCCAGGGGCGATCCGGGTAACTATAGACCAGTGAGCCTGACTTCAGTGCCGGGAAAAATAGTGGAAACTATTCTCAAGATCAAAATCGTAGAGCATATAGAAAGACATGATTTAATGGAACACAGTCAACATGGATTTACCCAAGGGAAGTCTTGCCTAACAAATCTGCTTCTATTTTTTGAAGGGGTTAATAAACATGTGGATTAAAGGTGAACCAGGTAGATGGTAGTGTATTTGGATTTTCAGAAGGCATTTGACAAAGTCCCTCATGAGAGGCTTCTACGAAAACTAAAAAGTCATGGGATAGAGGTGATGTCCTTTCGTGGATTACAAACTGGTTAAAAGACAGGGAAACAGAGAGTAGGATTAAATGGTTGGAAAGGGTAACAGTGGAGTGCCTCAGGGATCTGTACTTGGACCTGTGCTTTTTCAATATATATATTATATATATAAATGATTTGGAAAGTAATATGATGAGTGAGGTTATTAAATTTGCAGATGATACAAAATTATTTCAGAGTAGTTAAATCACAGCGGACTGTGATACATTACAGGAGGACCTTGCAATACTGGAAGATTGGGCGTCCAAATGGCAGATGAAATTTAATGTGAACAAGTGCAGGGTGTTGCATATAGGAAAAATAACGCTTGCTGTAGTTACACAATGTTAGGTTCCATATTAGGAGCTACCACCCAGGAAAAGATCTAGGCATCATAGTGGATAATACTTTAAAATTGTCGGCTCAGTGTGCTGCAGCAGTCAAAAAAAACAAACAAAATGTTAGGAATTATTAGGAAGGGAATGGTTAATAAAACGGAAAATGTAATAATGCCTCTATATCGCTCCATGGTGAGACCGCACCTTGAATACTGTGTACAATTCTGGTCGCTGCATTCTCAAAAAAGATATAGTTGCGATGGAGAAGGTACAGAGAAGGGCAACCAAAATGATAGAGGGGATGGAACAGCTCCCCTATGAGGAAAGGCTGAAGAGGTTAGGGCTATTGAGCTTGGAGAAGAGATGGCTGAGGGGGGATATGATAGAGGTCTTTAAGATCATGAGAGGTCTTGAACGGGTAGATGTGACTCGGTTATTTACACTTTCGAATAATAGGAAGGACTAGAGGGCATTCCATGAAGTTAGCAAGTAGCACATTTAAGACCAATCGGAGAAAATTCTTTTTCACTCATCGCACAATAAAGCTCTGGAATTTGTTGCCAGAGGATGTGGTTAGTGCAGTTAGTGTAGCTGGGTTCAAAAAGGTTTGGATAAGTTCTTGGAGGAGAAGTCCATTAATGGCTATTAACCAAGTTTACTTAGGGAATAGCCACTGCTATTAATTGCATTAGTAGCATGGGATCTTCTTAGTGTTTGGGTAATTGCCAGGTTCTTGTGGCCTGGTTTGGCCTCTGTTGGAAACAGGATGCTGGGCTTGATGGACCCTTGGTCTGACCCAGCATGGCAATTTCTTATGTTCTTAAGAGTCAATCACATGAGTTTGTCTTCAGCCTATATTGATGCCTGAAGGCCTGGTCTAAGCATTAGGTACAGTCTATGATATAACAAGTAAGACTAACCATCCAAGAGAGGAAAAAGTGACAAAAATAATCCTTTAGCTCTGATTGTAAAAACATGCTTTTAAAGATAGCATACTACTTTCCACAGCAGATAGTGGCGCACTGTATTTAAAGGCAATTTACCAAAATCTACATATTATACATCCAGGCTGATACTCTTACCAAATATGCCCCTCCCTTTCAGTCATATTTCATATTCACATGTACATCGTTATGCATTAGCAGTGCACATGCTGTTGCGCTCATGATGATAAATCATGCTCACACAGCAATAACTAGCAGAATGGATACCACATAAATTTATACAAAAAAGCTTTTACTGAAAAGTTCATGAAAAAAGTAAATGTTTTAGTTGCTTTCCTATGTGGTAATGGTAATTTATTTTTGCTATACCAATTTTCAGCATAACATAATTTTAAAATACACATCATCCTAAATACAAAGCATAAACAAAGTAAAATAGTACTAAGCAATTGCTCAAACACTTATAGAAAAATATATGATGAGCAATAAAACAATACAAAAAAAACTAAAATCAATACCGGTGATTACTCAGAATCTGGTAAATAACCGAGATTTAATAAATTTCCTAAACTTTAAAATGTCTTCTCAATATGTATGTCTAGCGGCAAAGAATTCCAAAATCTAATATTAAAAGGTAGCTTGCTTGGTACCCTCAAGAGAAGTCTCACAAGGTATGGGGATCCTTAACAGCTCCTTTTATTCAGACCTTTAGTAACCATAAAGGTTTGTAAAGTAGCAAAAGATTAGACAAATCTGACTTTGCATAAGAAAGCACCTGATAGGTAAGGGAGTGTTTTTTGAACACAGTCCTGCATTGAACCGGGAGCCAGTGCAGTTCATGCAGCAATGGAGAAACATGTTCAAATTTAGAGGCCCTAAAAATCTGACAGCCTTGGTATCAACAGAAGCCATAGCTATGGAAAAAGTATTACAAAGATTTGCAATTTTAGATTCAAAAAAAAGAAGCAAAGGCATCATAAATAGTATTCAGGTCCAGGGTTAGATAAAGAATTTTGATTCAGGGGCGGCTGATGAGTTGCTTTATCACATTACAAAGCTCACAGTTCTGTAAGCTTCTAGGTTCTCAGAATTAGGAAGCTTATGCCAACAGGATTCTGATCTCTAAAGTGAACACATTAAGGTTTGAAGAGTCTGGGGTTACCAAGGGGTGCTTTATCTTACACCTAAAAAATTTCTGCTTCAGTGGAACAAGCTCATAAGCCACCATCTGGATAGAATTATGCTGAGATTCCTCTAAATTGGGTAGTGTATCATCAGTTACAGTACATATATCATTCAGGAAGCCAGCTTCTCTATAAATTTATCAGCATCGTATGGCCATATAAACTGGTGATTGCTTGCAATTCACTGCCAACTGCTTAAATCTGAGTAAAGAATAGCCCAACCAGGGCACCTTTGTGACCTTTAGATTAGTCTGAAAAAAAGGGAAGAATTTAAAAAATAAAATGAGATCATGTGTGACCTATCTTATGAGTGGGACAGGTAACTAACTACCTGATCCCATCCAAAGGCAGGCATCGTTTCCAAAAATGTTTCACAGACTGCTGAGCAAGGATCCTGTTCCACATATAAATGTGTTACCAAGAACGATTATATTCTCCTAGGACAAGCAGGATGTTAGTCCTCACATATGGGTGACATCATCTGATGGAGGCCGGAAAGGAAAAAGTGAGGGGTTGTTTTTTGGTTTGTTTTTTTTTTGCTTTTTCTTCCTGTGCTGGGTTTCCCTTCGGTTCCTGCTACTTTCTCAGTAGGTAGTATTTTTTTCGTGCTTTTTCCCATACCCCGCCGGTCATCATGCCTTTTGCGGTCCCTGGTGAGCCTCATGGCGGCCTCAAGCTTCCATCGGTGCCCGCAGTGCCCCCGGACTATGTCCCCTGACGGATCCACACGATATGTGCACACTCTGCCTGGGGGCATTGCCCGATGGCCTAAGGACCAAGGAAAACCGTTCTTCCTCGATCCCTCTGTGACCACTCATCCCCCGAGGCTTGCGGGGGAAAAAGGCTCCGGGGATCGCCCAGTCTCTGTCTCCTCCAAGAGTCGTGTGACTTCAGGATTGTCTTCCTCAGCACCGGAGAAGGACCGGCCAAGCACCATGGGAGATCTTGGAAGCACAATCACCGGTCCCCGCTTGCACACGGGACCAGGCTTGGGCTGGCTTAGGTGCTTGTCACCTTACCCTCGAAGTGGCCACGGCAAGAGGAGGCTTCATCCTCCCTTGATGCCGGTGGCCCGAGGCCATCCACACTGGTTCCGGTGCCAGACATCGATCCTCCTCGGGGCTCCGAGGAGGAGTTGGCCACTTCCCTCCCCTCTTAGCCTGCCTTTTCATCGGAGGCTTTTGAGGCGAAGTTGGAATGTCTGGTGCGCCTGGCGGTGGAATGTGCTTTGCTCGACAGGGAGCTGGTGCTCCCGCCACCTGGGCTAGCACCTTACCCCAACGCCGGTGCCAGCACAGACGCTCTCAAGGCCGGCGCCTGCCCCAACGCCGCCCACAGCTCCAGGGCTGGAACTGTTGTTGGACCATTTTGATGTCCTCCCGACCCAGTTAATGCCAGTGCCCCACGATTTCTTGGCAGGCCGTGGGGCACCGAAACACAAGGTGTCCAAGCTTGTCCTTGTGAGGGATTCATTCGAGGACGAGGGCCCGTCGATGCCCTCCGCTCCATGGGGCCCTTGTGCCCCCGTCCAGTGCTGCCTGGGCCTTCGGGTCCCTCGATGCCCTTGGGTTCCTTGGGGCCCCCACCTACAGATATGCCCAGTGCTCCCCGGCCCCCATCGCTGGGTGGCCGAGATGAGCCTGAGGACCTGAACGACCCGGTGGGGGAGGACACCTCTGATGCCTCATTGATGAATTTCGATGATCTTCCGTCAGATCCTTCCCCCTCGGAGGAGCGCCGCTGTTCTCCACAAAGGTCTTAATCTTCGCGGGATTCATCTGGGTGATGGCTGAAGCCATTCCCTTTCAATTTATGATGGAGGAAGATGCCCGCATAAGATGCTGGAGATCATCCAGTTCGTGGACGCTCCGAAGGAGGTTGTAGCGGTGCCTGTTCACGAGATTTTCTGGGAGTACCCCCTCTCTGTGGCCCTGGTGTACTTTGTACAACAGACCGTGGGGTTTGACAAGCGCCAACTCCCCCACCAATTGGTGGTAGTTGAATCTGGGCTAAAGAGGTCGAAAACCCATGCCTCAGCCCCTCCTGGCAAGGACAACAGGGTATGGTATGTTATGGGAAGAAGAGTGTTTCCAGGCTCCATGTTGATGACCCGTATCATCTCCTACCTCTTGTATATGACCCAGTATACCCATAATCTCTGGAAACAAGTCCAAGAGGTTGCAGATGGTCTGGCGCAGCAACCTCAGGAGGCCCTTATGGCGCTTGTCCAGTAGGGTCTGCAGTGTGGGAAGCATAAAGTACGTGCTACCTTTGACGTTTTTGAGATAGCGGACTGAATGACAGCAGCTGGCATTTCTGCACGGCAACTCTGCCTGTCTTCTTGCCTCGGACCTCCATCCAGAGTTGCAGGACCGGCTAGCTGACTTGCCTTGCACAGGGATAACCTGTTTGGTGACAAGGTCAAGCAGGTAGTCACACAGCTGAAGGACCACCAATAGACCCTCCAGTAGTTGTCGTCCAGTGCCTCGGCTTCACCGGCATCTTTTAAGAGGTCTTCCCGGCCAAGGCCGTGGAGGCCATTCTACAGGCTGCGGAAGTACAACCCTTCAGCCCTCGCTCTCAGCCACAACAGGCCAGACGAGAGCTCTCGGCCCTTTTAGCAGCCAGAGCAGCAGGGATGGGGGTTTTACTCCCATTATTTTCTGATTCCAAAGAAAACAGGAGGCATCTGTCCCATTCTCAATTTGTGAGCCTTGAACAGATTTCTCAAGAAAGAAAGTGGTTCAAGATGTTCTCCTGATACCGGAGGGGCACTGGCTTCGGCCCACCCCCTCCGAAGTGGCCCTGAGGCAAGAAGGCCCCGTCCTCCTCTAGACCCGGGAGCCAAGGGCATTCCCCACCAATCCTGGTGTTGGGCACTGAGCCTCCACGGACCCCCGTGGAGGCACCGATGATGTACCATCTGCCTTCTCCTCCTTCATCAGTGCTTACCATGCCCGAATTTCGGAAGGAGCTGGTCCGCATGGTCCAACAGACAGTGCTCCATGCCCTTCGGGCCTCGAGCAACTGCCAGCAGTGGAGCCAGCACCATCCATGTTGGCACCCATATTGGAGAGGTTGGACGTGTTGCTCGGTGCTTTGCCGATGCAGCCTGTACCCCATCTGCCACCAATGCTGCCCTCCAATACTATCCTGATTCCAGGATCCTCGGAAGAGGAGGAAACAACACCATGGCGGCAACCACAGGCAGCACCAGCGCTGCCAGAGCCCAGCCTTAGGCCATTGGGACCCCGGAGACCCCTGGTGTTCACCAAGGCCCCTCGATGGTCCCGATGCCCATGTGGCCAGCGCCGAGGCCCCTTGACAGACCCATCGGTGCCAGGACCTGGTATTCGGCCTTCCTCCCCGATGCCCATGTGGCCAGCGCCGAGGCCCCTTGACAGATCCATCGGTGCCAGGACCTGGTATTCGGCCTTCCTCCACGACCCAAACGGGCCGGTGGGGAGGAGGAGGCCCCTTACAACCCCTGGGGGGACTATTCCTCTGAATTTTCCTTGGAGGCTTCAGACGATCTTCCATCGGAGCCTTCACTCACGGACGAGAGGTGCCGCTCGTCTCCGGAGTACTTGTTCTTCACCAACTTTGTTCGGGCGATGGCGGAGGTCATGCCCTTTCAACTGCTAACTGAAGAAGATGCCCGCCATAAAATGCTAGAGATCCTCCAGTTTGTGGTCATACCAAAGGAGATGGTAGCTGTCCTGGTGAACGAGGTCCTCTTTGAGCTCCTCTACCGGTTATGGGAGCACCCAGGCTCCGTTGCCCCAGTCAGCTGGAAGACAGGCGCCATTTATTTAGTGCAACAGGCCCCTGGACTTCTAGGAGAGCCAGCTCCCACACCAGTCCATTGTGGAGTCTGCTCTCAATAAGGCCAAAAGGGCCCGCACTCACTCCTCTGCCCTTCCAGGGAAGGATCAGAGGGCCATGGATGCTCTAGGCCGCAAAGTCTTCCAGGGGGCAATGCTTATTGCCAGAATAGCAGCGTATCAGTTGTACATGAACCAGTACAACCTTAACCTGGAAGCAGTGCAGGAATTTGCTGAAAGTCTCCCACAGCAGTTCCAAGAGGGCTTGGAGTCCATCATACAGAAGGGATTCGAGGCCGGCAAGCATGAATTGTGAATGGCCTACAACGAATTTGAAATGGCGGCCAGGGTGTCGGCGGCCAGCATCAGGGCCCAGCACTTGGCCTGGCTTATGGCTTCTGACCCTCCGCCTGAAGTCCAGGAAAAGCTGTGCACAGGGGAAAACCTGTTTGGTGATAACGTCCGGGACACAGTGACCAAACTAAAGGACCACCACGAGACTCTGCATCAACTGTCCACCAGCACTTTGGACTCTTCCTCGGCAACCCGGCGAGCGCTGCATCAAAATTCCAGGAAACCATTCTATAGGCAACAGAGATATTATCCTCCAGCCTTGCGAGCCCGTCCAGCTCGTGCTGCCCCAAGGGGGCCATGCATGTCCACAACAGCCGCCTCGGGCCCAGCCCGCACCTCAGCCCGGGCTTGTGGCAGGTTTTAATTGGTGCAGAGAGAGCAGCAGCTTAACCCCTGTGCCACATGTCCCACCCCACCAGTGGGGGGCCAGCTATGCCTATTACAAATTGCTGGATCCCCATCACCACCGACCGATGGGTGTTAACCATCGTAAAGCGAGGCTATCGCCTAAATCTACTCGGCCTCCCACCAGACTCTCCTCTCTCTCCAGGGTGGGGCCTGGTGGAGCATGCAGCTACCCTCAAGCTGGAACTCTCGGCCCTGTTGAGGTCAAAAGCCATTGAGCCAGTTTCCTGTGCCCAGCAGGGCCAGGGGTCTACTCCAGGTACTTTCTTATTCCAAAGAGAACAGGCGGCCTCAGCTCAGCAGCCTTAAACAAGTCCCTGAGGTAAGAACAGTTCAAGATGGTCTCATTGGGCACCTTAAGCCCACTGCTTCATCAGGGGGATTGGCTCTGCTCTCTCGATTTGCAAGACACCTACGCTCGCATCGCAATATTTCCACCTCACCGGAGATTCCTGCGCTTTGTGGTAGACTAGCGGCACTTAAGAACATAAGAAATTGCAATGCTGGGTCAGACCAAGGGTCCATCGAGCCCAGCATCCTGTTTCCAACAGCGGCCAAACCAGGCCACAAGAACCTGGCAATTACCTATACACTAAGAAGATCCCATGCTACTAATGCAATTAATAGCAGTGGCTATTCCCATAAGTAAAATGATTAATAGCCATTAATGGACTTCTCCTCCAAGAACTTATCCAAACCTTTTTTTGAACCCAGCTACACTAACTGCACTAACCACATCCTCTGGCAACAAATTCCAGAGCTTATTGTGCGTTGAGTGAAAATAATTTTCTCCGATTAGTCTTAAATGTGTTACTTGCTAACTTCATGGAATGCCCTCTAGTCCTTCTATTATTCGAAAGTGTAAATAACCAAGTCACATCTACTCGTTCAAGACCCTCTCATGATCTTAAAGACCTCTATCATATCCCCCCTCAGCCATCTCTTCTCCAAGCTGAACAGCCCTAACCTCTTCAGCCTTTCCTCATAGGGAAGCTGTTCCATCCCCTTTATCAATACATGGTTCTACTCTTCGGCCTGGCATCCGCACCCTGGGTCTTCACCAAGTGCTTGGGAGCACATCTTCCCCGCAGAGGGGTGGCATGTATTCCCCATACTTGGACGACTGGCTCATCAGGAGTCCCTCAAGGGAGGGAGCCCTGCATCCCACCATCGGCGTGCTCCAGTCGCTGGGTTTTCTCATCGATTATCCCAAATCCTAGCTGACACCATCCCAGCAGCTCAGCTTCATTGGAGCAGACTTGGAGACGATGGTGGCCAGGGCGTTCCTCCTGATGATTGGGTGGTGACCCTAGTGGGCCTAGCCCGGTCCATTCGTCTCCGACAGACGGCCTTTGCTCACCTGCTTCTGCGGCTGCTGGGCCACATGGCGGCGTCTGTGTATGTCACTCCGATGGCTCACTTGGCCATGCGAATGACGCAGTGGACCTGCGTTCCCAGTGGCTCCAAACCTCTCAGGATCTTTCCTCATTGGTACAGATAACGGAACCGCTCCAAGCCTCCCTCACCTGGTGAACACGAGAAGCCATCCTGAACAAGGGACTCCCGTTCCAGCCCTCTCCTGCTCAGGTGATCCTTTCCACAGGTGCCTCCAACATCAGCTGGGGTGCCCATGTCGACGGCTTCCGCACGCGCACAGGGTGTGTAGTCGAAGCCCGAAGCTAGATGCCAAATAAATTTCATGGAACTCCAGGCAATGCGATAACTCCCTCTGTGTTCCAAGATCACCTGTCCAACAAAGTTGTCCTTATACAGACGGACAACCAAGTGGCCATGTATTACATGAACAAACAGAGAGGCACAGGTTCTTATCTCCTCTGTCAGGAAGCAGCGCAGATTTGGACCTGGGCTCTGTCACGAAGCACGTTCCTGCAAGCAGTATACCTGGCAGGAATGGAGAATGTGGTGGTGGACCGTCTGTTGGACGTTCCACCCTCACAAGTGGTCCCTCAACCCCTCTGTAGCAGACAAGATCTTCCGCAGGTGGGATCAGCCGGACGTGGACCTCTTAGCGTCCTCGTGGAACCACAAGGTGAGCCACTTCTCCCTGCACAGGGAACCAGCAGTAGATGCCTTCGCCCCAATCTTGGAGTGTATCTGATTCCGCTCATAGGCAAGACTCACATGAAAGCTACAACAGGACAGAGGCTCCATGATCTTCATAGCCCCGCACTGTCTGCGACAGGTCTGGTTTCCGATCCTCCGTGACCTGTCGGTCCAGGAGCACATCCGCCTGGGCACCTCGCCTGACCTCATCACACAGGATCAAGGCAGGCTGCGCCACCCGAACCGCCGGTCGTTGGCCCTCACGGCCTGGATGTTGAAAGGCTAGTGCTGCAGTCCCTTGATCTTTTGGACAACGTCTCACAAGTCCTGGTAGCTTCTCGTAGCCTTCCACGTGGAAGTCCTACCAAGCAAAGTGGAGGAAGTTCTTGGCCTGGTGTGCGGAGCAGGGTCTTGACCCTTTCACATGTCCCACACCTAGGCTTTGGACTATCTCTGGTGTCTCTCGGAGTCTGGGTTGCAGACTACCTCAATCCGAGTACATCTGAGTGCCATCAGTGCCTACCACCGTGGAGTGGGTGACACTCCGATCTCAGTGCAATCCTTAGTGGGGCGCTTCATGAGAGGCTTACTTAATTAGAAGCCTCCACTGCGGCTTCCTGTTGTGGCTTGGGACCTCACCGTGGTGCTAGCGCAGCTCATGCAGTCTCCATTTGAGCCTCTATGCTCCTGCGAGTTGAAACACCTCACCTGGAAGGTCATCTTCCTGGTGGCAATTACTTCCGCTCGCAGGGTCAGTGAGCTGCAGGCCCTGGTTACCTATCCGCCTTATACGAGGTTCGTCCACAACAGGGTGGTGTTGCACACCCACCCCAAGTTCCTGCCTAAGGTGGTGACTGATTTCTATCTGAATCAGTCTATTGTGTTTCCCACCTTTTTCCCAAGGCCACATTCTCACCAAGGTGAGTGGGATCTGCACACCTTGGACTGAAAACGTGCTCTAGCTTTTTATCTGGAGCGCACTGCAGCCCACAGGCAGTCCACCCAACTCTTCTCCTTTGACAAAAATAGACTTGAAGTTGTGGTGGACAAGCAGACTCTGTCCAATTGGTTGGCAGACTATCGCTTTCTGCTATGAGCAAGTGGGCCTTCCGCTTGGAAGCCGAGTGAAAGCACACTCAGTGAGGGCCAAGGCAGCGTCAGTGGCCCACTTCCGGGCAATCCCTATTGCTGAAATCTGCAAAGCCGCAACATGGAGTTCCCTCCACACCTTCGCAGCCCATTACTGTCTGGACAAGGATGGTCGACAGGACAGCGTCTTTGGTCAGTCTTTCCTCCATAACATGTTCCAAGTGTGAGATCCTACCTAGGGCCCAGTATGTGGTTCGGACTGCCCCCCCCCCCCCCCCTTTGTTGCCAACAGCACCCCTGTTGTTGTGCCCGTTACACGTTATGGGGTGCCTGTTGGCCTTGTATGTTCCAGGGGCAGCCTGCAGGTGTTCTCCCAGGACAACAGCAGGATGTTAGTCCTCAACAAGACCCACCCACCACCCCGTGGAGTTGGGTTCATCTGCGTTTTGTTGTTTTATTTTTCATTCGTCTTTTCTGCTTTGTAACGAGACTTTGACAAAAGTATTCCGTGACGGGCTCCATCTGATGATGTCACCCATCTGTGAGGACTAACATCCTGCTGTCCTGGGAGAACACCTGTTACAGGTAAGCAACTCTGCTGTATCCTTGGGCACCTTGAATCCCCTCTTACAAAGAGGGGACTGGCTTTGCTCCCTTGACCTCAGACACGTATACCCACATCAAGATCCTCCCTGTCATAGGAGGGTATCTTCACTTTGTGGTAAGTCATCAACACTTTCAGTACCGCGTGCTGCCGTTCGGCCTGGCCTCAGTACCCCGAGTCTTCACAAAGTGTTTGGCCATGGTGGGTGCCTATCTGTGCCAAATGGGAATCCAGGTCTTTCCATACCTGGACGACTGGCTGATCAAGAGTGGCAAGCGAACGGGGGCAGCGTGGTCTCTATGCAGGACCATTCGGGTGTTGGAATACCTGGGTTTCTAATCAACTACCCGAAATCCAATCTCTATCCATCTTCATGGCTGTATTTCATAAGAACTGTGTTGGATGCAACACAGGTGAAAGCCTTTTTTCCCCACATCAAGGAGCATGCACTGCTAACCCTGGCAGAGGAGGTCCAAAATCACCAGCAAGTCTCTGTGCGGCATATGCTGCAGCTCCTGGGGCACATGGCCCTGACGGACCATGTCACCCCGTTTGCCCGCCTGCATATGTGTTGAGCCCAGTGGACTCTACACTCCTAATTGCAGCAGGCCACCCAGGGCCTTCAGGTCCACATCCTGGTTTCCCCCTCTCTCTCGGCCTCCCTGGCTTGGTGGAGGTCCCCATCCAGTCTGGAGCGGGGTGCCTTTCCAGGTGCCTCCACACAGGATTTTTCTTATCACGGAATGCGTCCCACCTGGGTGGGGTGCCCATATAGAGGGCCTCCACATCCAAGATCTGTGGACCGCTCAAGAAGCTCTGTGTCAGATCAACTTCTTAGAGCTGAGGGTGATCCAGTACGTGCTGTGGGCCTTCCGATATAGTCTGTCCAGCAATGTGATCCTCATTCAGACAATCAGGTACATAAACAAGCAGGGGGGCACCAGGTTCTTCCTCCTTTGTCAGGAAGCAGTGCAGATCTGGAGTTGGGCCCCGTGTCTGGGGATGTTACTCCGGGCAGTGTTCTTGGCCGGTGCGGGAAAACACCCTAGCAGTCAGGCTAAATCGCACCTTCTGACCCCGCAAGTGATCCCTGAAGCAGGAGGTGGCAGACCGGATCTTTCATCTCTAGGGAACCCCGGACGTGGATCTGTTGCTTCCCCCTGCAACAGGAAAGTTCTTCAGTACTGTTCCCTATCCAAGTCAGACGGCCAGCTAGCCATGGATGCCTTGTTCTCCTGTATGTGTACCCTCCACTTACATTGGTGATGAAGCCTCTCTTCAAGCTTCGCCAGAACTGGGGGACCATGATCTTCGTAGCCCCTCATTGGCCAAGGCAAGTCTGGTTCCCTCTTCTGTGGGATCTCTCCTGGTGGGACCCGATCCATCTGGGGACTGCTGCAGACCACCTCACACAGGATCAGGCAGATTTCGCCACCCCAACATCTGGGCCTTGTTCCCTCAAGCCTGGATGTTGAATGGTTGAGCCTGCAGCCGTTTAACCTCTCAGAGGAAGTGTCTCGGGTCCGGTAACCTCAAGAAGACCTTCCACCAGGAAGTCTTATGCTTTGAAGTAGAGGAGATTTACAATCTGATGTGAGCAGAAGGGCCTTGACCCCTTCTCCTGTCTGATCCAGGAACGCCTAAATTACCTGCTGCACCTTTCGGAGACCGGACTTAAGACCAACTCCATTTGGGTGCACCTGAGTACCATAGGCGCGTACCACCAGGTGGTGGATGGGCGCCCATCTCGGTGCAGCTTCTTGTAGGGCGGTTCATGTGTGGTTTGATTCAACTATGGCCTCCCCTAAAGGACCCTGCAGTGTCCTGGTACCTGAATGTGGTGTTGGCCCAGTTAATGAAGCTGCCGTTGGAGCCACTGCACTCCTCTGCTCTCAAGCATTTGACCTGAAAGGTCATATTCCTGATAGCGATCACGTCAGCCAGCAGGGTCAGTGAGCTGCATGCCCTGGTGACTTATCTGCCCTACACAAGGTTCTTCCATGACTGGGTGGTCCTACATTTACGCACCTTAAATTCCTGCCGAAGGTGGTTACTGAATTTCATCGTAACCAGTTCATTGTCCTGCCCACTTTTTTCCCTAGGCCTCATTCCAACCCAGGGGAAAGGGCACTGCACACACTGGATTGTAAGAGGGCCTTGGCCTTCTACCTGGACCAGACAGCAGGCCATAGGCAATCCACCCAGCTGTTTGTTTCTCATGACTCCAACAGGCTGGGTAGGGCTGTTGCTAATCAGACTCTTTCCACCTGGCTAGCTGAATGCGTCGCCTTCTGCTATGACCAGGCAAGATTGCAACTGGGGAGCCACGTCATGGCTCATTCTGTTAAGGCCATGGCTACTACTGTGGCATCCCTGCGTGCAGTTCCTATGGGGGAGATCTGCAAGGCTGCAACATGGAGTTCTCTCGACAACTTCACAGCTCATTATTGTCTGGACAGGGACAGCTGTCGTTATAGTAGATTCAGCCAGTCTGTCCTCAGAAATCTTTTTCAGCTGTAAATCCAACTCTTCCTACCTATGGCCCTATTTTGGGTGCAGGCTGTACCCGATGTTACCAACAGCACCTCTGTTGTGCCCCTTGGCACCCAGTTTGGCATCTGTTGGTCCCATTGGTCTCGAGTCCCAACTGTTGCTAGGGATTCACCCACATGTGAGGACTACCATCCTGCTTGTCCTAAGAGAAAGCAAAGTTGCTTACCTGCAACAGGTGTTCTCCTAGGACAGCAGGATGTTAGCCCTCAGGAAACCCACCCACATCCCACAGAGTTGGATTCTCCTGGTTTTTCTTTTTTTCGTGATCTACTTAAGAGACTGAAGAGAGACCCCGCGTGGACACGTAGATAGTGGCATGCTGAGCATGCTCAGTGTGCCAGCCAAAGTTTCTAGAAACTTTGACATGTTTTCTGTGCCAGGCTCCATCAGATGTCATCGCCCACATGTGAGGACTAATATACTGCTGTCCTAGGAGAAGACCTGTTATAGGTAAGCAACTTTGCTTTCTCACAGGGCAAACAGGATGGTAGTCCTCACATATGGGTGACATCATCAGGATGGAGCCCAATCACAGAACACTTTTGTCAAAGTTTCTAGAACTTTGACTGGCACCTACTGGGCATGCCCAGCATGGCACTAACCCTGCATCCAGCAGGAGTCTCCCTTCAGTCTCTTTTTTTTCCACGCAGTAGTAGCCACGTGAGTTAAGGAGCTCTCTAGAGATTCCTAACAGGAATTTTACTCACGGAACTTCTTTAAAAATGTTCAAAAAATTCTACCCCATAGGGGTCCCCCTATCGACATCCGTACTCTGCGGTCGAAAGGTAAGGCTTTACCCTCGTTTGCAGTCGATTCCCGTCGAATTTACCCTTCGGGGCCTACCGGCCATCGACCACACCGCGGCTAAATTTTTGTCGAAGCCATGGCGTCGGGTTTTCGTCGGTGCCCCGATTGTCCTCGGACAATGTCCATCACAGACCCGCATAGAGTTTGTGTATTGTGCTTGGAGTCCGACCATGATACCCTAATTTGCACCAAATGTGCCCAAATGACGCCAAAGGGCCATAAGGCCTGCTTAGAGAAGATGGGGTTTTTTTCATTCAAAACCCCCGACTCCATCGACCACTTCGTCTGAGCCAGTGCCATTGACCTCTCGCCAGCAGCAGGACACCAGTGCTGCCCGACCGGCATCGGCTACTCCAAAGGTGTCAACTTCTTCCTCATCACCTCAGGAGAAGGACCGAGGAGAACATCATGAAAAGCGTCGACACCGGCATCGGAAGCCTCATTCCGCTGATCCAGGCAAGCCCTCGACAGAGCCACCGACAAAGAAATCCCGTCCAGAGAAGGCCCCATCCTCCTCTGCGACCAGGTCACTGAGGCGTTCCCCCACCTTCATTGGTGCAGGGAGCCACCACTCCACTTTTACCAGTGGACCCTCCGGCTATGCCTCTATTGCCTCCTATTCCGGAGCTGGGGTTACATGCCCCAGGCTTCCACGAGGAATTGGATTGGATGATCCAAGAGACCATCAGTAAGGCACTTCAGGGCTTCCAACCTCCATCGGCACCAACCCTGATGCCAGCCCCAGTCATCGACCCAATGCCCACGGTGCTTGTACTGCTTCTAGGCAGAATGGATGTGCTGATCGATGCTCTTCCACCGGTGGAACTGAGAGTACTGGTATGTCCACCGCCTTCTACGCCGATACCTTTGTCATCGGAAGATGAGGAAACACAGATACCCATACCGCCTGGAATCTTGCCACCGACTCACCCATCGATGTTGCCGGTTCCATCGGTGCCTTTACTGCCATCGGTACCTCATCGTCCTCCAGTGCCGTCGTCAATGCCTAGGCCTGATCCTTCAGGATTAACACCATTTCTTCCCTCTGGTGATCCTATGGGATCTGGGGATCAACCTTAACAATCCTTGGACCGATGACTCTTCCCAGGATTTAATGATTTGCCTTCAGAGCCCTCTTCCCCCTGAGGAAAGACGATGTGCTCCTCCAGAGGATCTCTCCTTTATTAATTTCATAAAGGAAATGTCTGAAACAATTCCATTTCAGCTTCAGACAGAAGAGGACGCAAGGCACAAAATGCTGGAAGTACTCCGGTTTCTTGATGCCCCAAAGGAAATCATGTCTATTCCTATTCATGAAATCCTAATTGACCTGCTGAAAAGGAATTGGGAACACCCAGGCTCAGGTACCTCCTGTCAACCGAAAGACAAATGCCACCTACCTTGTCCATACAGGCCCTGGCTTTCAAAGAACACAGCTGGATCACCATTCTCTGGTTGTGGAGTCAGCCCAGAAGAAGGCACAACGTTCTAAACCTCATTCCTCCATACCTCCAGGGAAAGAACAGAGGTCCCTGGATGCGTTTGGTAGGCATGTCTTCCATGGCTCAATGCCCATTTCTCGCTTTGCTTCCTACCAGTTATACATGACCCAGTATAACAGGGACCTGTTCAAGAAGATCCAAGATTTCTCTGAATCTTTACCAGAACAATTCTAGGATCCACTCAATGCTCTGGCTCAAAAGGCCTAGATGCTGGCAAGCACGAAGTCCGCGCTGCCTATGATATTTTTGACACTGCCTCCAGAGTGTCTGCAGCGGGGATTAGTGCAAGAAGGTGGGCCTGGCTGAAGTCCTAAGACCTACGACCAGAAGTGCAGGACCGGTTATTAGACCTACCCTATGCTGGAGATAATATCTTCGGGGACAAAATCCAGGAAACAGTGGCACAGCTAAAGGACCACCATGAAACGCTGCGCCAGCTTTCCTCCGTCCCTCCTGAAATCCCGGGCAATAGAACCAGTGCCCCTCTCGCAGCAAGGGCAGGGTTCTATTCCAGGTACTTCCTCATCCCAAAAAAATCAGGCGGTATTCGTCCAATACTGGACCTGTGTGCCTTAAACAAATATCTACAGAGGTAGAAATTCAGGATAGTGACCTTGGGTTCTCTACTGCCTCTTCTACAAAGAGGAGATTGGCTTTGCTCTCTGGATCTTCAGGACGTGTATACACACATATCTCGATCACTCCGTCCCACCACAAATTCCTATGTTCCTGGTCAGCCCCCGGCATTTTCAGTACCGGGTACTGCCGTTCGGCCTATCATCCGCTCCTCAAGTCTTCACCAAGTGCCTCGTATTCGTAGCGGCCTACCTGAGATGTCAGGGCGTCCATGTCTACCCTTATCTCTACGATTGGCTAATAAGGGCTCCGACTCAGACAGATGCATTAGCCTCCTTATGTCTCACTATCCATACGTTGCTGTCTCTCAGGTTCCTGATCAACTATCCCAAGTCCAGCCTAGTTCCATCTCAAACTCTATCCTCATAGGAGCCGACCTGGACACCATGCAGGCAAGAGCATTCCTCCCTCAGGACCGAGCTCATACTCTCATATCCCTCGCACAATGCCTTCAGAATCGGCATTATTCGACAGCTCATCATTTTTTCATTTTGCTGGGTCACATGGCGTCCGCTGTACATGTCACACCAATGACACGCCTCGCCATGAGAATCATGCAGTGGACTCTAAAGTCCCAGTGGACTCGGGCTTACCAGCCAATGTCCAACATTGTCCACGTTACCAAACAGCTCCACCTGTCGCTGACCTGGTGGATGCAGCTCTCCAACCTCCTTCAAGGTCTTCCCTATCAGGTTCCAGAGCCTCAAATTGTCCTAACGACAGATGCCTCCAATCTAGGTTGAGGTGCTCAGGTCGATGACCTACGGACTCAGGGTCCCTGGTCTTTAGAGGATGCCAAACATCAGATAGATTTCTTGGAACTTCGAGCAATCAGATATGCCCTCAGTCTTTCAGGATTGCCTCTCAAACAAGACCATCCTAATTCAAACCAACAACCAGGTAGCGATGTGGTACATCAACAAGCAAGGGGGAACGGGCTCCTACCTTCTGTGTCAGGAAGCTGCACAGATATGGGCGTGGGCTCTTTCCCACTCGATGTACCTCAGAGCAACCTACTTGGCGGGCGTGGACAATGTTCTGCCAGACAGGTTGAGTCGGACCTTCCATCCGCACGAATGGTCTCTCAACCCCACGGTAGTGGACACAACATTCCAACGTTGGGGGTATCCACACATAGACCTCTTTGCGTCCATCCACAACCGCAAAGTAGAGAACTTCTGCGCTCTCACTCGCAGCCGCCACTCACAGCCGAGGGACGCTTTTGCCCTCTCGTGGTCCAGCGGTCTCCTCTATGTGTACCCCCCCACTTCCACCCATATCAAAGACTCTTGTGAAGTTACGAAGGGACAAGGGCTTAATGATTCTGATAGCCCCTCACTGGCCACGCCAAGTCTGGTTCCCAATTCTTGAGGATCTATCAGTTCACCAGCGCATCCCTCTAGGGAAAGATCTGCTTCTGATATCTCAGAGCAACGGGTGTCTGCGCCACCCCAATCTCCAGGCCTTGTCGCTGACGGCCTGGATGTTGAAAGGTTAATACTTCAACCCCTTAACCTTTCGAAGTCAGTATCCAGAGTCCTGGTAGCTTCACGAAAGCCTTCCATGAGACGCTCTTATCGTTCCAAGTGGAAAAGGTTTACGGTCTGGTGCACGTCTGTGTCCATAGACCCTTTCACTTGTTCCACTGCAAAGTTTCTGGATTATCTCTGGCATCTGTCAGAATCAGGACTGAAAACTTCCTCTATAAGAGTGCATGTCAGTGCGGTAGCCGCCTTCCACAACGGAATAGGAGATGTCTCTATTTCAACACAACCCTTAGTCACACACTTCATGAGAGGTTTGCTCCACCTGAAACCTCCATTGCGCCCTCCGGCTCCCGCTTGGGACCTTAACGTGATCTTAGGGCGGCTCATGAAACCTCCATTTGAGCCTCTCCACTCCTGTTAGCTCCGCTATCTCATCTGGAAAGTAATTTTTCTTCTCGCTATAACTTCTGCTCGTAGAGTTAGTGAGTTACAGGCATTAGTCACCTACCCGCCTTACACTAAAATTCTACTTGACAGAGTGGTCCTCCATACACACCCTAAGGGGTAGATTTTAAAAGAAGCGCGATCAGCCTACTTTTGCTTGCGCATCAGACTCAAGCAAAAGTACGCTGGATTTTAGTAGATACGCGCGGAGCCGCGCGTATCCACTAAAATCCTGGATCGGCGCGCGCAAGGCTATCGATTTTGTATAGCCTGCGCGCGCCGAGCCGCGCTGCCTCCCCCCGTTCCCTCCAAGGCCGCTCCGAAATCGGAGCGGCCTCGGAGGGAACTTTCCTTTGCCCTCCCCTCACCTTACCCTCCCTTCCCCTACCTAACCCACCCACCCGGCCCTGTCTACACCCCCCCCTTACCTTTGTCGGGGGATTTACGCCTCCCGGAGGGAGACGTAAATCCCCGCGCGCCAGCGGGCCTGCTGCGCGCCGGGCCGCGACCTGGGGGCGGGTACGGAGGGCGCGCCCACGCCCCCGGGCCGTAGCCACGCCCCGTACCCGCCCCCAAAACGCTGCCGACACGCCCCCGCAACGCCGCGCGCTCCGGCCCCGCCCCCCGACACGCCCCCCTCCGAGAACCCTGGGACGTACGCGAGTCCCGGGGCTCTGCGCGTGCCGGGAGGCCTATGTAAAATAGGCTTCCCGGCGCGCAGGGCCCTGCTCGCTTAAATCCGCCCGGTTTTGGGCGGATTTACGCGAGCAGGGCTCTGAAAATCCGCCCCTATGCTTTTACCAAAAGTAGTGTCGGAATTTCATCTTAATGAATCCATTATCTTACTTACTTTCTTCCCAAGGCCCCATTCAAACCCAGGAGAAAAGGCTCTACTACATTCCCTGGACTGCAAAGGTGCCCTAGCCTTTTATCTAGAGTGAACGTCAGCCCACAGAAAGTCCACTCAATTATTTGTTTCTTTCGATAACATCAAACTGGGAAATCCAGTGGGAAAACAGACCCTGTCCTCCTGGTTGGTGGACTGCATCTCTTTTTGCTACCAGCAAGCAGGCATTCCGTTACAAGACCATGTGAAAGCACACTCTGTTAGGGTCGTGGCAACCTCAGTGGCTCACCTTCGGTCTGTGCCACTTGTTGATATTTGTAAGGCTGCATCCTGGAGCTCTCTCCATACCTTCGCAGCCCATTATTGCTTAGATAAGGCTGGCCGGCACGTTTCCATTTTTGGCTAGTCTGTTCTACGCAACTTATTCTCAGCTTAACTATCCAACATCCTACCAGCGACCCATTCAGGGTTTTCAGGATGCCCTCCTACCCAAATTCACCCCTGTTGTTGTGCCTGTTGCACGTCTTTGGGTGCATTTGGTGTATTGCTCGGGCATCCTCAGCTCGCTACTCACCCATATGTGAGGTCTACCATCCTGCTTGTCCTGTAAGAAAGCAGAGTTGCTTACCTGTAACTGCTGTTCTCACAGGACAGCAGGATGTTAGTCCTCACAAAACCCGCCCGCCACCCCGCGGAGTTTGTTTCGCTTGCGATTTATTTTATTTTTCGCACATACTTTAGCTATACACGAGACTGAAGGGAGACCCCAGCTGGATGCAGGGTTAGTGCCATGCTGGGCATGCCCAGTAGGTGCCAGTCAAAGTTCTAGAAACTTTGACAAAAGTGTTCCGTGATTGGGCTCCATCCTGATGATGTCACCCATATGTGAGGACTAACATCCTGCTGTCCTGTGAGAACACCTGTTACAGGTAAGCAACTCTGCTTTATTTAGGTCAGTATTAACACATGTATGTAACTCAGTAAGAGGAGAGAAGTTATATGAAAGCAACCCAGGAGGACAGTATACCAGGCAGATATTAAGTGTTAGATGACAACACCAGAACATCATATAGGCAAGCAGTGGTGGATACAACACAGGTAGAAATGAAACCGAAGGGTGAATAATCAATCAAACAATAGCAAAATTCGAAATTTACCAATACTTCATAGACCCATCATTATGGAGGAAATAAACAAATATGTCCATCAGATAAAAAACGGTAATGTCTACTTATTAGCAGAAAAATTGGTCTTTTCCAGACCTCATCTTAAGTTATAATCATTGGTCTTGAACAAGATTAGTTTTAAGTTCTCATTTTCTATTCTTCTTAAAAGATTGCATACAAAAAATTATTTTAAAAAAAAAAACAATTCTATGACCAATGGTTATAACTTAAGACGAGGTCTGGAAAAGACCACACTTTCTGCTAATAAGTAGACATTACTGTCTTTTATATGGTGGACATATTTATTTCCTCCATAATGATGGGACTATGAAGTAAGTATTGGTGAAGTTTGAATTTCACTTAAGCAATGGTAGTTGATAACTTGGTTAATTATAGGGGTGTTTAAAGATTGCTAAGAGACCATCTCCTCGCCATATTATCCTAGGTTGCGACATACAACATTATTTTGGTGGACAGTTTTGATTTAATAGGGCAATATCAGAATCAGACACCCAAGTCTCAACAAAACAGTCTGGTTTCTGGGATGAGAAAAGATCATAAATGACAGTAGTTTTCAGTTTACTTCAGCGTCCTGCAATGATATCAGAGGGGGCGGAGTTAAAGGGAAGACCCTGGAGAGGTTCTGTAGCATGAAGCCCAGCAGCATATCACAGGACTGGCCCCTAATTGGCAAAGAGGGGCGGCAGGCAGGCAATTCAATTGGGTAAAAAAAACCAAAAACTGCTTATCTTGAGAAAAAGCAAAGTTGCTTGCACTCACACAAAGCCTCCTTTTCCCTGTTCTGGAGCTGTTTATATGCCTAACTACAGAACTAAGGCAAACTGCATGACTATGGGCCTTCAGGTTTTTCCTAGAAAGCTCCAGAAGTATATTTTGTGTTTGTAACCATTGGATGACATGGTTGACTGGTTAACTTGTTTTTAGAGAGCACCTGTTGCAGGTAAGCAATGTTGCTTTACTTAACACTGAGAAATGTAGTTACCAGCTTCCACCTTACTCCAGTTTTTATGAAGAGAGGGGACTATATCATCTGGCCCCAAAGCATTGCGCAATTTGTTTTGATAATTCCAGACAAAAATGTTCTTCTGTCAATGATCAGGACTCTATCTCTCTTTGTTTTGTACTCCTGATATTACTGAACCATTTTCAACCCCAGTTTCTGTGTAAAAATCTTCATTTTCAGTTTTTATTTTATTTTTCCTAGGAATTTGTTATAACAAAAAAAAAAACCAGTAGAAAAATGATTTTGTTATAACAGGAGAAAAATAAGTGGCAAAGTAATTTTTCCTCTGAAATTTTTTTTGTTAGAACTTTGAAATTCCCAGGAAAAATAAAATAACTGAAAATGAAAGTCCATACATATTCAGTATTTCTGCTTTTTCCCTGGGGTTTTTTTTTTTCAGCTACTTTGCAATCCCATCGACACACTACCTTCTTTCACTTACTTATTCTTTAAAAAAACATCTTATTTCTTTGTCTTATTGCTTTTTGTATGTTTGCTTCTTGGCTGTTCCAACTATCTTTCCTGTTTCCATTAGCATTTTCTGATTTAGCCTGTCCTCTTGGGATACCTTATATCTTCTGCTTGATAACACATTTGCTCTTGCTTTTTCCATCACCTCTTTTGAAAACCATATTGGTCTTTTTCCTCCTATATTTTTCTTAGTATAAAGTTTTGTTGCTCTCAGAATGGTTCCATATAGTGCCTACTGTTTGCCATCCATATTCTTCCAATTGGCCACCCTAATGTATTAACTTATTTTAACAAAGTTTGCATTACTGTAATCTAGGACCCCGCTCTGCAGCACTATTTGTCACTGAAATTTTGTGGAGGTCTTTGACTTTATCTCTTCTCTGTGATGGAGGTCTGTGGTTTACACCAAAGTAAATGGAAGCTACATTTCCCCTCTTTAGGATGAAATGTTGCCTATTCCCTTACTTGTTCCCACAACATTTGAAATGCTTGTGTTTTTTGTATAAAGGATATTCTTCCCCCTTCTTCCAAAACAGTTTTCTGTCTATCCTGTCCTTCATAAATCGTTTATAACTGGTATGACTAAGTTATGGTAATTATTGTACCATATCTTTGACAGCAGTAATATCTGAAGCTGCTTCAAAGTATGGGATTTTTACCCAGACTGAGCATTTGTTCACAGCCTCCTAGATAATGTTTTTCATGTTATTGTCTCTCTATTTATCCTCCCTGTTCTTTACAGGTGTCTTTGTGGGGTTCTTACCTTTGTTTCGAGTGGGTATCAACCTGATAACAAAGTGCGCTCTCTCTCTCTTCATCTCCAGGAGTCTAAAGCATATGCTTTATATTCCTCCTAGCTCTGTCCCCAAATCCCTCTGATGGCATCCTCTGCCATCATTCTTGTGTTCTTCACGGAAGATCTCCACATTCAACTCTTTCTACTACAGATGTAGTTATTTATTTAGATACTTTTATATTCTGTTATTCTAACAGTCAATCAAAACTGTTTACAGAATTAATATACAGTTAAAACAAACTTAATACATTCCAATTATTAAACATAAAACTTTAAAAGTATTTATACAAAACTTAACTCTAAAATTCAATATGAAAATAAATCATAGAAACAAAACACTAAAACCATAAAATGGTTAAAAGGAAAATTTAAGATCAAGTGCCTTCAAATCATCATAACGTAAACATTTCAGATGCTAAAATAAATTTTCAACTTAAAGTAACACTTTTAAATGCCTTCTCAAATAACCATGTTTCTGCCGTGGAGGCTGCCATCAATCCCGTCGCGGCCACCATCGATGCTGTCGGGCCGCCGTCAATGCAGCCGTCGAGGCCTCCGTCGATGCCATTGTCTGTGCTGTCGACGCCCCCTCGATGACGCTGTCACCGCCCACTCGATGCGCCTCAGTGCCCTCAATTAACGAAAACACTCCATACATCGGGATCTCAACCAGAGCCCCCGTGGAATCCTTGGACAAAAAACAACACCAAGAGCAGTAGAGGCACGGTGACTGTCAGTCACCGATGCCATCCAGGACAGCGGTGGCATCTTCCTCGGTGCTGGAGAATGACTGGGCCGAGCACCATGGGAATCATCGTCACTGCCACGGTAACCGTCCGTCACAGACTCCATCCTGGACATTGGTGACAGCTTCCTTGGTGCTGGAGAACGACTGTGCCGAGAACCGAGGGAAACATCGTTGCTGGCACAGACCGGGTTCCGCGTTTGGTGCCGGCACCGATACAGCATCGGCCTCAATGTCCATCGAGCCAGTTGCTTAGCGGGCCCGGGTACAAGATTTTCCATGCTACTCTGCACCCGAGGCACCGAGACTTTCCCCACCGACACCTGTGCCGGGTACTGAACCACCACAGATCCATGTGGAAGTGCCAGTAATGCCTAGCCTGCCTCCCCCTGTAGCTGCGTTACCTATACCAACTTCCAGGGAGGAACTGGACGTCCTCGTCCGCCAGGCTGCCCTCAATACCTTCTGGAGTCTACAACCTCAATCGATGCCGGCCCCCATACCAGCACCAACACTGGAGCCATCAATATTCGCACCATTGCGACACTGCCTCGCTGCCCTCATCTGTACCCTACCAACGACAGCCTAAGTCATCGACACCAACGCGTTCTTCTGAGCCTCCACAGACCCCTATACCTATCCTGGGTTCCTCAAAGGACAATGGGGGGACTCTAATCCCGCTTTGGCACCGATACCTGCTCCATCGGGTACCTTGCCACCAAGCCAACCACTGATCCCTACCCCGACTCCAATACCGGTATCTGCTGAGGAAGAGGATAAAGGCCCATCTCCTCAAAAGCAGTCGGTGCTGATGCTAGGACCCTCAAGTCTTTCAATCCATCGACACCCATCATTGGCACTGGGGCCGGCGGTGCCGACTTCGATACAGATACCACCTATTTCGAGGCCTCACCGTCCATTGGCGCCACCTTACCGCCCACTTGGCTTTGGATTCCTTCCTCCATCTGGAGGTCCAGCAGGTGAAGGGGGAGCCTTCCTATGACCCATGGCATGACGCTTCATCCGAACACTCCTGACAAGCTTCTGAGGTGCTTCTTTCTGAGCTTTCGCCCCCGGAAGAAAGACACCATTCCCCTCCAGAAGATTTCTCCTTCGCTTGTTTCGTTAAACTATCCCAGTCTGATTGGAGACGGAGGAGGAGGATGCCAGGCACAAAATGTTGGAAGTCCTACAATTTGTAGATGCTCCAAAAGAAGTGATGGCAATTCCTGTACACAAGGTCCTTTAGACCTCTTACATTGCCTCTGGAAACACCCAGGAAGTGTGCCTCCAGTTAATAGACTGATGCCACATACCTGGTACAGCAAAGCCCAGGGTTTCAGAAAAGCCAATTGCCCCACTAATCTGTGGTTGTAGAATTAGCTCAGAAGAAAGCCAAAAAGTCCCGCCCTCACTCCTCTGCCCCACCTGAAAAGGAGCAAAAGGCATTAGATGCCTTAGGCCGCAGGGTGTTTCAAGGGTCAATGCTGACGGCTCGCATAGCGGCCTATCAGCTTTAAATGACCCAATATAATAGGAATCTCTGGAAGCAAGTCTAGGAATTCTCTGAAACCCTGCCTGAGCAATTCCAGAAGGGCTTGACCTCCATCCTACAGAAAGGATTAGAGGCTGGGAAGCATGAGGTCAGAGCAGCATATGAAGCTTTTGAACCAGCTTCTAGAGTTTCAGCAGCTGGGATTAGTGCCAGGCGCTGGGCTTGGTTTAAAGCCTCTGACCTCCGCCCAGAGGTACAGGACACATTGGCTGATCTTCCCTGCACATGGGACAATTTGGGGACAAGATCCAAGAGGCAGTAGCGCAGCTCAAGGATTATCATGAAACCCTGCCCCAACTATCCACTGTTATCTCGGATTACCCCTGCTACAGCCCAAAGGGACATGAGGAGGGATAGCAGGAAGCAAATTTACAGGTCACGTAGGTATTACCCTCCTGCATCCGGTGCTAGGACAGCCCGGCCTTCTCGTAGAGGCCAACCTAGTCAGCACAGAACTCTTAGAACACAACCAGCCCCCAGACTTAGACCTGCAGCAGGATTTTGACTCCTATCTAGAGAGCTCTCCCCAACCAGTTTGCCGGTGGGAGGCCGCCTGTGCCACTTCGCCAACAAATGGCACTCAGTCACCACCGACCGATGGGTACTGTCTATCGTAACCCACGGTTACCATCTCAATTTTCTTACTGTGCTCCCAGACTCCCCTCCTGTCCCGGCGTGGAGCCTGAGCGATCACACAGTACCCCTCAAGGCAGAACTCTCTACTCTACTGCAGTCCAGAGTCATAGAACCGGTTCCCCGGATGCAGCAAGGAAAGGGGTTCTATGCTCGATACTTTCTAATCCTGAAAAAAAATGATGGCATATGTCTTATCATGGACCTCCGTGCCCAAATTCCTTCACAAACAGTTGTTCAGGATGATTTCCTTTGGCACCATGCTTCCGCTTCTGCAGCAAGGAGATTGGCTCTACTCTCTAGATCTTCAGGATGCTTACGCCCACATAGCAATCTTTCCTCCACATCGCAAATACCTGCAATTTGTAGTAGGACACAATCACTTTCAGTACAGAGTACTACCGTTCGGCCTTGCCTCAGCACCCCAAATGTTTATGAAGTGTCTGGCAGTCGTAGCGGCACAGTTGAGACGCGAAGATGTCCATGTCTACCTGTATCTGGACGATTGGCTCCTCAGAAGTCCATCCATAGAGGGTGCACTTCACTCCCTCCATCTTACCATCCAACTGCTCCAGTCGTTGAGGTTTCTGATAAATTATCCGAAATCCCATCTCACTCCATCATGCCAGCTCTCTTTCATTGGAGAAGACCTAAACACCACCATAGCCAGAGCGTTCCTCCCCGAGGACCGCACGAAGAAACTGTCCAACTTGGCCAGTACAATCCATCATCTCAGATGGCCTTGGCTTGTCTGCTCCTAACCTTACTGGGGCACATGGCATCCACAGTCCACATCACCCCAATGGCTCGTCTTGCCATGAGAATAACGCAATGGACCCTGAAATCCCAGTGGTCCCAAGCCACGCAACACCTCTCAGTGGTCGTCCAGGTAACCAGCCAGCTTCAGCAATCCCTGGCTTGGTGGACACGGGAGTCCAATTTACGCAAAGGACTACCCTTCCAACCACCAGAACCTCAAATAATGTTGACTACGGATGGGCTCCAACCTAGGCTGGGGAGCCCATGTCGGCGGACTGCAAACACAGGGAGTGTGGACCAAGGCAGAAGCAGACCACCAGATCAATTTTCTGGAACTCCGGGCAATACAGTATTCCCTATTCGCATTCCAGGATTGCTATCCAACAAGGTAGTCCTGATTCAAACAGACAACCAAGTAGCCATGTGGTATCTAATCAAAAAAGGGGATACAGGCTCTTACCGGCTTTGTCAGGAGGCAGTGCAGATCTGGGCTTAGGCTCTGTCGCATTCCATACTACTGTGAGCCACATACCTGGCAGGCACAAAGAATGTGATGGCAGACCATCTCAGCCGGACCTTTCATCCACATGAATGGTCCCTAGATCCTTCTGTAGCGAACAGAATTTTCCATCTGTGGGGTCAGCCAGACAACAACCTCTTTGCATCCTTTCACAACTGCAAAGTGAACAGATTCTGCTCTTTACGCAGCAGCCGCAAGACACCAGCAATGGATGCCTTCGCCCACTCGTGGAGCACGGGTCGGCTATATGCATATCCTCCTATTCCACTCATCAGCAAAGACTTTTGTGAAGTTACGTCAGGACCCCGGGGCACAATGATCCTCATAGCCCCGTACTGGCCGCGAAAAGTCTGGTTTCCCATCCTTCGTGACCTCTCTGTCCAGCAGCCTCTTTGCCTGGGCATGGCGCCAACTCTCATAACGCAGAACCAGGGCGTGTTACGTCATCCAAACCTCCAGTCTCTGTCTCTGACAGCCTGGATGTTGAAAGGTTGATTTTGCAATCCCTTGACCTTTCCACTGATGGTCTCCCAGGTCCTCGTAGCTTCAGGAAAGCCTTCTACTCGTAAACCTTAACTGATCAAAGTGGAAGAGGTTCTCCTTGTGGTGCACGCCAAAAAGTCTAGATCCATTCTCCTGCCCCAAAGCAAGGCTCCTGGACTATCTCTGGCACCTCTCGGATTCTGGCCTCCAGACTTCCTCAATCCAGGTACACCTAAGTGCCATAGCCGCTTACCATAAAGGAATAGGGGATGCACCAATTTCGGTACAACTCCTTGTAGGGCGCTTTATGAGTGGCTTACTACAGCTGAAGCCTCCACTACATCCCCAATTGTGGCCTGGGACCTCAATGTTGTCTCAGCACAGCTTATGCAGTCTCTGTTTGAGCCCCTGCATTCCTGCAAGCTATAACATCTCACTTGGAAAGATATTTTTCTAGTGGCGATAACATCCGCTCGCAGAGTCAGTGAGCTACAGGCACTGGTAACGTACCCACCTTATACAAGATTTCTCCATGACCGGGTAGTGCTCCGCACTCACCCTAAATTCTTGACAAAGGTAGTGACTGATTACCACTTAAATTAATCCATAATACTGCCCACCTTTTTTTCGAGACCTCACTCACACCCAGGTGAGCGGGCTCTGCACTCCTTGGGCTGTAAACGTGTGCTCGCCTTTTATTTAGACCGCAATGCAGCCCATAGGCAGTCCCACCCAGTTCTTTGTCTCCTTTGACAAAAATAGACTCTATGTTGCAGGTGGGAAAGCAGACCCTATCCACCTGGTTTGCGGACTGAATTTCGTTCTGCTGCCAGCAAGCAGGCCTTCCGCTAGAGCAGTGATGGCCAACCTTTTGAGCTCAGTGTGTCAAAATTCATAAAAGAAACCGAGCATAACTCGGGTGGTGTGTCACTTCTAGAAAAATCCATAATTTTGTGATATTTGTAGCTCTAATCAATAACAAAAAGTTATAATTTCAATATGTACTGTATTTATTAATAAAGCAAAAACAAATAATTCTTTACCTTACCTGCTTAGTGACTTTTTTGTTGCTGAATTTCATTGGCTAAATCTTCAATTGAAGCTGGGTATTTCATACACTTCAAGTCCAAGCAAGCGTTACAAACTTCATCTGTCAGTCGGTTTTCTTTATTGGCTCCCATTCATTTTCACACCACTCCCTCCCCATCCCCCAGGCATGCACACATTCATTCTCACACACACAGACCCCCAGGCAGGCACCCATGCATTCACACACATACACCCCCAGGCAGAGTCCCATTCATACACATGCACACACTAAAGGCAGACCCCCCTCTCTTTGCCAGCAACCTCAGAACCTCTCTCATTCCTCTGCTGCCACTGTCACTGCTTGCCATATGGCTATTGGGGAGGTGCCGATTGCTGCTACTGACACTGAAGCCCATTCTGCTGCCTCCTCTGTGCAGGCCCCGTGGGCTTCCTCTTTCTCCATGCTGATCTCGTACATTGTGAGATCCGTAGAGAAAGTGCTATTCTTGCACATTCCCAAAGATTACATGTGCCAATCACTAAAAAGTAATTTTTTTTTTTTTGCCTTTGCTGTCTGATCTTAGTTTTCTAATTGGTTGGTCACATGCTTTTTTTTTCCACCTTCCCTTTCTTATTTTTTTGCCAATTCCTTTTATATTGTCTTATTTTCTGTTTCTTTTCTCTCCATCTTCTTCCCTCAAACACACAGTCAGGTTCTCATTCTCACATGCATTTCTCTTTCTCACACACACACAGGCTCTCACTGGCACATGCTCTTTCTCATACAATCATTCATACACAACAGGCTCTCACTGGCACATGCTCTCTCTCATACAATCATTCATACACACAGGCTCTCACTGGCACATGCTCTCTCTCATACAATCATTCATACACACAGGCTCTCACTGGCACATGCTCTCTCTCATACAATCATTCATACACACAGGCTCTCACTGGTACATGCTCTCTCTCATACAATCATTCATACACACAGGCTCTCACTGGCACATGCTCTCTCTCATACAATCATTCATACACACAGGCTCTCACTGGCACATGCTCTCTCTCATACAATCATTCATATACACAGGCTCTCACTGGCACATGCTCTTTCTCATACAATCATTCCATACACACAGGCTCTCACTGGCACATGCTCTCTCTCATACAATCATTCATACACACAGGCTCTCAGTGGCACATGCTCTCTTTCATACCAATCATTCATACACACAGGCTCTCACTGGCACATGCTCTCTCTCATACCAATCATTCATACACACAGGCTCTCACTGGCACATGCTCTCTTATACAATCATTCATACATACAGGCTCTCACTGGCACATGCTCTCTCTCTCTCACAAACACACAGAGGCTCTCACATGCTGTCTCTGCAAACATTCAGGTCTTCACTCCCACACACAGTCTCTCAGCTCATCTCAAACACGCACCACATGCACACTCTACAGACCCTCAGCCTCTCTCTCACCTCTGGGCCTCCTCTTCGCGGGTCGCCACAGGATGGGCTCTGCAGCGGCCCTGCTACCGGGCCTCTTCCTCTTCTCGGGCCGCTGCGACTTGGAATTTGCAGCGGCCCATAAGCACAAGTGCTGCTCCTCTTCTGCACGCGCTGATGCTTCACCTCCTTCCTGCCCACGCGGCTCCGGCAATGTTTACTTCCGGGGACGCACAGGCAGGAAGGAGGAGGAGCATCAGCGCGTTTAAATGCGATCTTTGTCTTGAGCCTCATCGCTGCGCCGCATGAGCCTCCCTGCGCCCGGGGGCATTGGTGGAGGGGTCCGGAGGGTAGGGGGGATACTAAAAAAACAAATTTTAAAGGGTCGGTGCAGCTGAAAAAGAAAAGGCTCGGCACAGCCGATTAAAAAAAAAAAAAAAATTCCCGATAGTCCTGAAACGCTGCGTGTGTCAGCAAAAACGTCTCAGCGTGTCACCTCTGACACGCCGTGTCATAGGTTAGCCATCACTGCGCTAGAGGGACGTGTGAAAGCGCATTCAGTCAGAGCCATGGCAACATCAGTAGTGCACTTCCGTTCAGTAGCCATTGCCGACATCTGCAGAGCTGCAACTTGGAGCTCTCTCCATACCTTCGCAGCTCATTACTGTTTGGACAAAACTGGCAGGCAGGACAGCGTCTTTGGTCAGTCTGTACTGCGTATTTGTTTCCAATTTAGGAATCCGACTCTTCCTACCTACACCCACTATGAATTTCAGGCTGCCCTTCATTACCAACAGCACCCCTGTTGTGCCGCCTGCACATTTTTGGGTGCTGCTTGGTTTACTAAGTTCTCAGGCAGCCTGTAGCTTCGTTATTCACCCATCTGTGAGGACTTACCATCCTGCTTGTCGTGGGAGAAAGCAGAGTTGCTTACCTGTACAGGTGTTGTTCTAGGACAGCAGGATGTTAGTCCTTACAAAATCCACCTGCCACCTCGCGGAGTTGGGTTCACCTACGATTTCTTATTTTATTTTTCGCTCGTACTTTTTGCTACAAACGAGACTGAAGGGGGGGGACACCCTGTGTGGGCACTGTGGGTTAGTGGCATTGCTGGGCATGCTCAGTAGTGCCAGTCAAAGTTCTAGAAACTTTGACAAAAGTGTTCAAGGACAGGGCTCCATCTGATGATGTTACCCATCTGTGAGGACTAACAACCTACTGTCCTGGGAGAACACCTGTTACAAGGTAAGCAACTCTGCTTTCTTGTGGTGTATAAAGTGAATTGTAGTGTTGAGCCACTCTGTTTTTTCATTATTATATTATATATTATATATATTATATTATATATAAAAACAAAAAGTTAAAAATAAATTATTCAGAGACTTATCTAACAAACATAGGACCTTAAATTCGATCCTTTCTGTAATGGGTAGCCAGAATAGTGAGCTCAGTATTGGCGTTAATGATCAAATTTGTTTTTTTCCAGTTAATAGTCTGGCAGTTGCATTTTGTAATATTTGTGAAGGTCTAAGGGTCCCTGCCGGAGGCCTAGTAGCAAAGCATTACCGCAATCGAGTGTAGAAAACATTAAGGATTGGAGGACTGTTCAAAAATGCTCTTGGATGGAGCAAGGGTTTTAAAACGCTTAGCATATGTAGCTTATAACCTCCTTTAATTTTTGTATTGATATGTCTTTTCATATTAAGTTCATTTTCTAATATGGGATAATTGTATACTGCCAGTGCTTTGAAGATGTGTAATGGTGTTCAATATGCCATCTGGATCTGCCAAAATCCATCTGCTCCTCATTCGTAGGGTCCTCAGACATGCTGGTGGACTGTGAATATGGGACATGGCATCTCAATTTTTATCCAACTCTGCCTTGAGCCATGCAGCCAAAGTGGACAGATAAGGCAACACAATGCAGTTTCCAGAATTTTTCTAAAAACTGCTGTTCTACAACCACTCCCAGAATTAATTACTTTTCTGTTTCAATAAAAATATAACTTTTCCAGTGTTTCTTTCTGCTTGCCACTTTGCACCTGTGAATCTTTTTTAGACCCCAGATCTGAGAATACAGGCAGTTATCCCTTAAATAAGCATTCAGAAAGGTCCTACCTCCTTTCCGAGAAGTGGGAGGGAAGGCATCTCTGCAAAATAGAGATTGTGTTTCCCCAAGCATTTTGTTGTTTTTTTACTCTGTTTTAGATAGTTTAGCCTTTACCCATGTTTAATCCATTAATTTACTCAGTTTTTCCCTAAGAATGAATTGTTAAGAATGAAATTGTTTGACTTGAGAAATCAGAAGCTGGATTTTCACAAGCATGTGCAATGATCTGATTTGTAGGAGCCAGATGACCCAGATGCCCCAGATGAGCATGAATCTTCCCCACCAGAAGATGCCCCATTGTATCCCCATTCACCTGGTTCCCAGTATCAGCAGGTAAATGTCACATGGCTTTATTTATATTTTAAAAGACTCTGCTGTCTAACATTTTTTTCAAAGATTCATAAAATAGGTAAGAAGGAATATATTCATAGTGATGGAAAGCCTTCTTAAGTCCTTAGTGAACATTTAATAGACACACATCTTCCAGCAGAAATTTACATAAACAGAATCATTGTTCCTGAAAGTACAATGCCTGTATTAAAACAATTCCTATGATCCTCCCACCTACTGCTCAAAGATGCTGTGGTTTCCAGTCAGAAGCAAGCCATTCACACCAACTCATGCTTGTCTTGTGTCCCCCCC
>NW_021821269.1:0-87921 GCF_901001135.1 Rhinatrema bivittatum
GGGTGTTCAATGATTTCGTGCAAAGAAACTAAAATTGGTGAGAAGTACAGAGAGTGGGTAAGTTATATTAGCTGTTGGTAATCCATGGGAAGATTGAGAATGAGGGGGTTAGGGGTAGGCTTGCTTAAATAACCATGCTTTGAGAGCTTTTTTTAAATTTCTGTGTGCACTGCTCCTGTCTGAGTTCAGGTGGCATGGAGTTCCAGGCATAAGGACCAGCAATGGATATAGAACGCTCTTTGGTGGCGTTGAGGTGTAAATGTTCGGCGAGAGTGTATGGAGGGTACCCTTATATGATGATCTGGTAGGTCTATTGGATGTGTGGAAGTGGATCGAGTCTTTCAACCAGTGCATGTTCTGGTTGTGGAGGGTTTTATGTATGATAAGTCACCAGTTGAGTAGCTGGTGACGGTACTGCCAGGAGAAGCAATGGGTTTCCCACAGACCAGCTGAAAAGGAGAAGATCCGGTAGCCACATTGATATGAGCGTTATGAAGGAACTTGGCCTATGGTACCAGCTCGGTACAGTAGTCCTGGTGCTCGTTAACATATGAGCAGCGGAAGGTGTTGAGGGTGCAACTGGTGTATTCTGCTTATCCGTTATCTTGTGGGTGATAGAAACATATAGAAACATAGAAACATAGAAATGACGGCAGAAGAAGACCAAATGGCCCATCCAGTCTGCCCAGCAAGCCTCACACATTTTTTCTCTCATACTTATCTGTTTCTCTTAGCTCTTGGTTCTATTTCCCTTCCACCCCCACCATTAATGTAGAGAGCAGTGATGGAGCTGCATCCAAGTGAAATGTCTAGCTTGATTAGTTAGGGGTAGTAGGGGTAGTAACTGCCGCAATAAGCAAGCTACACCCATGCTTATTTGTTTTACCCAGACTATGTTATACAGCCCTTATTGGTTGTTTTTCTTTTTCCCTGCCGTTGAAGCAGAGAGCTATGCTGGAAATGCGTGATGTATCAGTCTTTCTCCCATGCCGTTGAAGCAGAGAGCTATGCTGGATATGCATCGAAAGTGAAGTATCAGGCACATTTGGTTTGGGGTAGTAACCGCCGTAACAAGCCAGCTACTCCCCGCTTTGTGAGTGCGAACCCTTTTTTCTTCTCCCCTGCCGTTGAAGCAGAGAGCTCTGCTGGATGTGTGAAGTATCAGTTTTTCTTCAGCCCCTGCCGTTGAAGCAGAGAACTATGCTGGATAGGGATGTGAATCGTTTTTCAACGATTAAAATTATCGTCCGATAATGTTAATATCGTCTTAAATCGTTATAGAACACGATACAATAGAAATTTTAACGATTTATCGTTAAAAATCGTTAAATCGTGTTAGTGCGCACTAACGGGAGTTAGTGCGCACTAACTCCCCGTTAGTGCGCACTAACTCGATTTAGTGCGCACTAACTGAAAAGATACAAATAAACACTTTCCAGGTCACTGAAGGTCAGTTAGGAATGAATATGTGTTCCTATTGGCTGGCTGCCCTCTTATCTATTGATGTTACCAAGGTTACCACTGAGGTGATGGTTGGGGGGATGGGAAATGGAACTGGAAACTAACGAACACCAACAGAAAATGAAACAAAGTGTTCACACTTCCCAGGTCAGTAAAGGTCACTTAGGAATGAATATGTATGTATGTATTCCTATTGGCTGGCTGTGCTCTTATCTATTGATGTTACCAAGGCTAACACTGAGGTAATGGTTGGGGGGATGTGAAATGGAAACAGTTGGAAGCTTGACAAAAAAGTAATGTAATGATCAGCACTCACGTGACTAGAACTTGTTTGTTTATTATTTTTGTTAGCAGGCACCTGAAATGCTAGTGCATGTTGAATTTGCCAATCACTGTGCATTTTAGAAAGGTGGTCCTGGCTGGAACTGTACACACTAGTTCAAATATATGTAATTGATTGTTGGTAAGTGTATTTTTTAAGTAGCCACACTGGCACAAGTATGTTTACTTTTCCTCCTACTTAACTCACTAGCTCAGCTTTGTAAGAAGGGCTTCTCTGCTTGTGTGTTGTTTTTGTTTGGTGTGAGGAGAGCAGAAACATCAGATCTTTATTCAATCTACTACAGTCATCTCTTACAGTGCCCTATCCCTATTAATACCAGGAGTGTTGTGATCTTCCTGCACACAGTGCCCTAACCCTGATACCAGTCTGAGACAGCTCCCTCCCTGCATTACTAGTGAGAGGCTGGCTTCACAGACAGGGGGGAGCTGCCTGACCCTCACTCCTGACTTCCCCCATGTCCCAGCTAGTGAATGGTGTGTGGGTGAGTGGGGGGGGGGGGAGGATGGTGAAGTCTGAGACAGCTCCCTCCCTGCATTACTAGTGAGAGGCTGGCTTCACAGACAGGGGGGAGCTGCCTGACCCTCACTCCTGACTTCCCCCATGTCCCAGCTAGTGAATGGTGTGTGGGTGAGGGGGGGGGAGGATGGTGAAGTCTGAGACAGCTCCCTCCCTGCATTACTAGTGAGAGGCTGGCTTCACAGACAGGGGGGAGCTGCCTGACCCTCACTCCTGACTTCCCCCATGTCCCAGCTAGTGAATGGTGTGTGGGGTGAGGGGGGGGGAGGATGGTGAAGTCTGAGACAGCTCCCTCCCTGCATTACTAGTGAGAGGCTGGCTTCACAGACAGGGGGGAGCTGCCTGACCCTCACTCCTGACTTCCCCCATGTCCCAGCTAGTGAATGGTGTGTGGGTGAGGGGGGGGGGAGGAGGATGGTGAAGTCTGAGACAGCTCCCTCCCTGCATTACTAGTGAGAGGCTGGCTTCACAGACAGGGGGGAGCTGACTGACCCTCACTCCTGACTTCCCCCCTGTCCCAGCTAGTGAATGGTGTGCTGGGTGAGGGGGGGGGGGATGGTGAAGTCTGAGACAGCTCCCTCCCTGCATTACTAGTGAGAGGCTGGCTTCACAGACAGGGGGGAGCTGCCTGACCCTCACTCCTGACTTCCCCCATGTCCCAGCTAGTGAATGGTATGTAGGTGAGGAGGGGGGGGGAGGAGGATGGTGAAGTCTGAGACAGCTCCCTCCCTGCATTACTAGTGAGAGGCTGGCTTCACAGACAGGGGGGAGCTGCCTGACCCTCACTCCTGACTTCCCCCATGTCCCAGCTAGTGAATGGTGTGTGGGTGAGGGGGGGGAGGATGGTGAAGTCTGAGACAGCTCCCTCCCTGCATTACTAGTGAGAGGCTGGCTTCACAGACAGGGGGGAGCTGCCTGACCCTCACTCCTGACTTCCCCCATGTCCCAGCTAGTGAATGGTGTGTGGGTGAGGGGGGGGGGGGAGGATGGTGAAGTCTGAGACAGCTCCCTCCCTGCATTACTAGTGAGAGGCTGGCTTCACAGACAGGGGGGAGCTGCCTGACCCTCACTCCTGACTTCCCCCATGTCCCAGCTAGTGAATGGTGTGTGGGTGAGGGGGGGGGGAGGATGGTGAAGTCTGAGACAGCTCCCTCCCTGCATTACTGTGAGAGGCTGGCTTCACAGACAGGGGGGAGCTGCCTGACCCTCACTCCTGACTTCCCCCATGTCCCAGCTAGTGAATGGTGTGTGGGTGAGGGGGGGGGGAGGATGGTGAAGTCTGAGACAGCTCCCTCCCTGCATTACTAGTGAGAGGCTGGCTTCACAGACAGGGGGGAGCTGCCTGACCCTCACTCCTGACTTCCCCCATGTCCCAGCTAGTGAATGGTGTGTGGGTGAGGGGGGGGGGGGAGGATGGTGAAGTCTGAGACAGCTCCCTCCCTGCATTACTAGTGAGAGGCTGGCTTCACAGACAGGGGGGAGCTGCCTGACCCTCACTCCTGACTTCCCCCATGTCCCAGCTAGTGAATGGTGTGTGGGTGAGGGGGGGGGGGGAGGATGGTGAAGTCTGAGACAGCTCCCTCCCTGCATTACTAGTGAAAGGCTGGCTTCACAGACAGGGGGGAGCTGCCTGACCCTCACTCCTGACTTCCCCCATGTCCCAGCTAGTGAATGGTGTGTGGGTGAGGGGGGGGGGGAGGATGGTGAAGTCTGAGACAGCTCCCTCCCTGCATTACTAGTGAGAGGCTGGCTTCACAGACAGGGGGGAGCTGCCTGACCCTCACTCCTGACTTCCCCCATGTCCCAGCTAGTGAATGGTGTGTGGGTGAGGGGGGGGGGAGGATGGTGAAGTCTGAGACAGCTCCCTCCCTGCATTACTAGTGAGAGGCTGGCTTCACAGACAGGGGGGAGCTGCCTGACCCTCACTCCTGACTTCCCCCATGTCCCAGCTAGTGAATGGTGTGTGGGTGAGGGGGGGGGGGGGAGGATGGTGAAGTCTGAGACAGCTCCCTCCCTGCATTACTAGTGAGAGGCTGGCTTCACAGACAGGGGGGAGCTGCCTGACCCTCACTCCTGACTTCCCCCATGTCCCAGCTAGTGAATGGTATGTAGGTGAGGGGGGGGGGAGGAGGATGGTGAAGTCTGAGACAGCTCCCTCCCTGCATTACTAGTGAGAGGCTGGCTTCACAGACAGGGGGGAGCTGCCTGACCCTCACTCCTGACTTCCCCCATGTCCCAGCTAGTGAATGGTGTGTGGGTGGGGGGGGGGGGGGAGGGGTGAAGTCTGAGACAGCTCCCTCCCTGCATTACTAGTGAGAGGCTGGCTTCACAGACAGGGGGGAGCTGCCTGACCCTCACTCCTGACTTCCCCATGTCCCAGCTAGTGAATGGTGTGTGGGTGAGGGGGGGGGGAGGATGGTGAAGTCTGAGACAGCTCCCTCCTGCATTACTAGTGAGAGGCTGGCTTCACAGACAGGGGGGAGCTGCCTGACCCTCACTCCTGACTTCCCCCATGTCCCAGCTAGTGAATGGTGTGTGGGTGAGGGGGGGGGGGGAGGATGGTGAAGTCTGAGACAGCTCCCTCCCTGCATTACTAGTGAGAGGCTGGCTTCACAGACAGGGGGGAGCTGCCTGACCCTCACTCAAGCAGAGAAGCCCTTCTTACAAAGCTGAGCTAGTGAGTTAAGTAGGAGGAAAAGTAAACATACTTGTGCCAGTGTGGCTACTTAAAAAATACACTTACCAACAATCAATTACATATATTTGAACTGTGTACAGTTCCAGCCAGGACCACCTTTCTAAAATGCACAGTGATTGGCAAATTCAACATGCACGTGTCTGCTAACAAAAATAATAAACAAAGAAGTTCTAGTCACATGAGTGCTGATCATCACATGTCAAGCTTCCAACTGTTTCCATTTCACATCCCCCCAACCATTACCTCAGTGGTAACCTTGGTAACATCAATAGATAAGAGCACAGCCAGCCAATAGGAATACATATTCATTCCTAAGTGACCTTTACTGACCTGGGAAGTGTGCACACTTTGTTTCATTTTCTGCTGGTGTTCATGAGTTTCCAGTTCCATTTCCCATCCCCCCAACCATCACCTCAGTGGTAACCTTGGTAACATCAATAGATAAGAGGGCTGCCAGCCAATAGGAACACATATTCATTCCTAACTGACCTTCAGTGACCTGGAAAGTGTCTATTTGTATCATTTTGAGTTAGTGCGCACTAACTCGAGTTAGTGCGCACTAACGGGGAGTTAGTGCGCACTAACTCGAGTTAGTGCGCACTAATCGGAAAAAAGATTTTTAACGATTTTTCAACGAAATAATCGTGCCAAACACGATTTTCTTCTCCTGCCACACGATTTCTATCGTTAAGACGATATGGAAAACGATTCACATCTCTAATGCTGGATATGCATTGAAAGTGAAGTATCAGGCTTATTTGGTTTGGGGTAGTAACCGCCGTAACAAGCCAGCTACTCCCCTCTTTGTGAGTGCAAATCCTTTTTTCCATATTTCCTCTTGCTGTTGAAGCTTAGAGTGATGTTGGAGTCACAGTAACCATGTATATGTTTATTGAATAAGGGTATTGTTTCCAGGCAGTAGCCATTATTCCGGTGAGTCCCCCACTCTTCATTGGCAGCCTCTTGAATTTATGGATCCACAGTGTTTATCCCACACCCCTTTGAAGTCCTTCACAGTTCTGGTCTTCACCACTTCCCTCTGGAAGGGCATTCCAGGCATCCACCACCCTCTCCGTGAAGAAATACTTCCTGACGTTGGTTCTGAATCTTCCTCCCTGGAGCTTCAAATCGTGACCCCTGGTTCTGCTGATTTTTTCCTATGGAAAAG
Organism: Rhinatrema bivittatum; assembly: GCF_901001135.1. Taxonomy (NCBI): domain Eukaryota; kingdom Metazoa; phylum Chordata; class Amphibia; order Gymnophiona; family Rhinatrematidae; genus Rhinatrema; species Rhinatrema bivittatum. The sequence goes on from NW_021821269.1 coordinate 6,187, forward strand.
GTTTGTCGTTGTCTTTGGATCATTAAAACCTTTCAAGTATCTGAAAGTCTGTATCATATCACCTCTGCTCCTCCTTTCCTCCAGGGTGTACATATTTAGATTCTTCAATCTCTCCTCGTACGTCATCCGATGAAGATCCTCCACCTTCCTGGTCGCCCACCTCTGTGGTGATCAAGTGTAATGCTGAATTTCCTGCAGAGAGAGTGCCAATATTGTGCCATAAATTGGACCTCTCTATCAGAAAATATGTACTTAGGAAAACCATGCAGATGAAAGACATGGAGAATGAAGAGGAGTACCAGTTCTGGTGCAGACAGGAGCCCCGGTAGGGGAACGAAGTGTGCCATCTTAGAGAATCGGTCCACCACCACCACCCAAATCACAGTGGCAATGTCTGAGCTTGGGAGGTCCATGATAAAGTCCATGGACAAGTGGGTCCAGGGTTCCCTGGGGGCAGGCATCAGCTGTAACAGCCCCAGGGTCAGCCATGTATTGCTTTTTGCTGTGTGCAAGTGGGGAATGAGTCAACGTAGGCCTTCACATCTTGATTCATTTGGGGCCACCAGTAGTGTCGATGAAGCAATTCAAGGGTTTGTGCCTGCCCAGGATGACTTGTGACACATGAGTCATGGGCCCATTTTTTTTTTAAACTCTTTAACAACTTTTTCAATATAACAGCTAGTACAACATGGGAAATACTAGGAGCAGCAATGAATGTTGCATTCAAAACGTATGACAGAAGCATACACATACATAAATTCTCAATACAGAACCATTAGGACACAGGAATGACCTTACAATAATCTAAGAAGGGACCCCATACCCGAACATATTTGTAATATGAATTCTGCAGTTCGTGTCTCAGCAATTCAATATCTGCACTCTCTCTCACCTGCTGTCGCCAGAGGGCTAGTTTTCCAAAATATGGCAATAGTGAATCTGGCAGCCAATAAAAGATGACCAACTAATGTCTGATTTTTCAAGGGAATCCCAGACCTTGAACATTTACCCAATAAACCCAGCTCAGGCCCAACAAAAACTGCATACCCCAGGATATTAGCATGACCTCAGTCCAAAAATAGTGTACACTTTGACAGTGCCACCACATATGTATGAAAAAGCCATTAGCTCCTCTGTCTCTTCAGCAACCAGCACTTGCCCCTGGAAAAAGTTTGGCATAATACTCCGGAGTTCTGTACGTTCTATGTAAGAGCGAGATCATTAGGGCCACTCGTTTAACACAAATGGACTCTTATGTGCGTTCTGCCAGATATGTATCTGGTCTCAGTCAGCTGAGAATTCAGGTCCCTATTCCAAACGTCAATAAGGGTCTGCAAAGTTTTACTTCCATATTTACCAACAAGCAGGGGCTAAGGCCATGCCCCATCTATGAGAATCTGGGTCACTAATAAACTTCTCCAGATCATTCAACGGCGGCAAAGGACCAGATACCCACAGGCGTATCTAACAAAATCTGAACAGGATGATGGTCTGATAAGGTGTCTGTCAGAATTGTATTGTCCACAACCGTCAGAAAGAAAGTTGGTGAGCACATAAAATAATCAATTCTCTGTTATACATATTGTGGCGGGGGGAGTAAAACGTATAATCCCTCTCACCCTGATCCAGTATGTGCCAGACATCTGACAAACCAAGAACCTCTGAGATATCTGTGAACCCACCCAAAACATCCCCTCCCGCTTTATGCAGTGAGGATTTATCTAGATTAGGGTCTGAGCAAATATTCCAATCTCCCCAGTACAGAGATTTACAAAACTGAATCGAACAATTTGATCAGTTAACCTTCTATAGAATTCTCTATGATCAACGTTAGGACCATACACATTAACAAGGGTAAAGGCCATATTATATAATGAACAATCAAGCATAAGAAATCTACCCTCAGGATCAGAGAAAGACCTGTGTACCTGAAGTGGTAGAGTCTTTTCTACTTTTTACTCCTTGAGTTATAAGAAGTATGATAAACTTCTCTCACCCAACTCGACTTCAGTTACTCATGTTCCAACTTGGAAAGGTGCATTTCCTGTAACGTCAAACATTAGCACGCTTGGCAAATTGCAGTATACATTTATGCTTAATAGGAGAGGAAATTTATTTATGATTTAGATTTTATATTCTGTTTGTTGCGTGCGCCAGCCGCGGTGATCCACAGCTGGACTCACTCACCCAACACAGCTCCGGTCTGGTCCTGTCTCCTCTTGCAGTGGTGGAGAGCCGCTGCCAGCATCTAACTTCTCTGCAGTTCAGGGTGCCGAAGCCCAACCACTCTGGTGACTCCCTAGGCGCGTGTGCACACCTCTTCACTGTCCTTTAAGGGACTACAGCTGGAAGATTCCTGCGGTCCCTTCTGATGATGTCAGCGCTTCTACCTATTTAAGGCTGCTCCTGCCTGCAATGCCTTGCCTCAGCAACAGGTCATGCTCCTTGTGAGTAGCTAGTTATCTGTTGCTGTCTTCGCCTGGATTGCTCCCCTGGTCTTGATTTAGATTGTCTTGAACTTCATTTGGATTGCCATCTGCCCTGACCTTTGATATGTTCCTGGACTTTGCTGGATCTCTGCCAGCTGACTTCTGGAATGTTTCGGACTTCGCCGGATTGTTGTCTGCCCTGACTTTTGGAACAGTTACGGACTTCACTGAATTGCTGCCTGTCCTGACTTTTGGAACCATGATCAGAACAGATTGATCCCTCTTAACGTGGTTATGAAATCCTTTGTGTAGCTGCATAATTGAATTTCCTCCTAGACCTTCCAAGAAACCCAGACCCTATTACCATGCTAGGATCCTCACGGCTCAATCCTCTGTCTCAAGATGTCAGTAACCTGAATAAGACAACTGGACATGTGCCAGCTCATGGCATTTTTGCTGCAAAATACAATTATTCTAAAACAAGTCAAACCCATTTCTCATAGCAACTGTAGTGGCATGCCTGAATGTGAGGAAGGGAATTCATATACCTTTGTTTAGCTGCAGCTTACTATTGTGCTGGCTTGAGCTCAGCTACATTTATAATTACCTGTGCCAGACTTTGAAAATACTGTTTTATTCACCCATCCCCCCACTGTAGCCAACTTGCAGCCCCAACTCTGAAAATGACTGATTATACCCTTGTAGCTTTATTATAGTAACCAAATAGGAATAGTGCATTATATATTTATGTATGTAAATGTATATGATGCCCCCTCATCTCACTCTTTGTACCTATATTGTATATTTAATTAGTATCAGTAGATAAGCTGAAATATAAAATATTCTGTCATCCACTAGCAGTTCTTATCCTTATCCATGAAAAAAAAAGCTCCACCTAGTAAAGTTCTCCAAGCAGGAGGAGGGAGGTACACCCACTGCAAATTTACCTTAATTCCAGATTTGCTTAATCTTTTTTACGTTTTAACATTACACTCAGAATGTGTCCCCATTCTTTGCCTGAACAAAGATTAACCATTGTTTTGCCCACATTAGGTAAAAGCAGAATGTAATTAATTGTGTCCTCAAAGTAGTTGATCAAAATTGATTGATCTCCCCCCAAAAAGCTGTAAAATATCAAATGTTGCTTGGCATTAAACTTCACAATCAGTTTGCTTTACTCTATTGCATGCACATTTTTATTCCCAACCTTATCAATCTGTCCTCCTATGTCTCCAAAAACCATTAGCATACCACCAATGGATTATTTGCTAGAATGTGGGCCTCTGGACTCTATCACCTCATAATTGCTTTTTGTTTGAACCCTTTTATTCATCAGTGCTCTGCAGACATCACTATCTGACCCCAAACTCATAAACTCCATAGCTTCCTCTTGTTCATATGTCCCTGACATGGCTTGCTCAAATTATCTTAAACCTCATCTATACTGTTTTACCCTGTAGTTGGTTTCTGTGGACGGCATGACCCAATGCAATTTCCAAGCTGTTTTTTGCAGAAGCCAGTAAGGATGTGAATATACTGAACCTCTGCATTACGCTGGTCCCACTATAGTATGACAAAGAACCATTTCCCATCTCTGGTGTTAGCTTCTAATGCATATTATGAGCCTCTCCAACTTTAACATCCTGTTCATCACTATAATGAGGAATCGCTTATTTTCAACTTGTTTTCACAAGCGCTTACTTCCTGCCTGTCCAGCTACCTCCATAAACGAAACCATCTTTGAATTAATCTATCTCATTAAAAGACTGTTGGTATTATAAATTAAATCAATCTCCTCTAGAAAATTTTAGAACTACACATTTTTCTGACATTGCCCTTTAGTTATAATTTAACATCAAAGTAAACTTCTCCACAAGTTTAGCAAAATGCATTTGAATTATTATTTTATTGTACTGTATGCTCTTGTCATTTGCTAACCCCGTGAAAGATACAACTTGTAGGCAGCTTAGTAAAAATTAAATATATAATGTGTTGCGCTGGAGGTGGACCCTTGGCCTGGTGCAGGATTGGTACGGCCCTCTGGTCAGACCCAGAGAGCGCCTGCCACCAGGAGGTGGCGCACACTAGGAGACAAAGGCTAGCTGCAGCTTCACCAATACAGTCCGGGGTTTCCGCAGGTTGAGCCCTTGCGTACCCGGACCGCCTGGACTTAGGTGGGCCTCAGATGGTCTCCCGAAGAAGTATCAGAGAGGTGTGCCTACCATGAGCAAGCGTGCACGGCTGATGCAGAATGGATGAGCTAGACTTGAACCGGAAGCATAACAGTTGCTACTTCTTCCTCTGGAAGAGCAGAGCACTAACAGATTGCTACTCCTTAGCAGATCCGTAACAGTGTGCTACTTTGCCCCCTGGCGGGGGATCGCTAATAGACTGTTAACTCCTCCTTCAACGGGAGTATCCAGCATCCAGATTACTAACTCCTCCCCTCTGGGGGAGCAGATCTGTAACAGATTGCTAACTCCTCCCCTTTGGGGAGCTGGTCTGTAACAAACCCCTTGATCATCAATGGTCCAATCAGCTCCCTTGCAGGCTTTCTGCTTCGGATATATTTTTTAAAGTTTTTATTGTGAGTTTTTGCCTCTATGGGCAACTTCTTTTCAAATTCTCTCTTAGCCTGTCTTATCAATGTCTTACATTTAACTTGCCAAAGCTTATGCGTTATTCCTATTTTCTTCTGATGGATCCTTATTCCAATTTTTGAATGAAGATCTTTTGGCTAAAATAGCCTCTTTCACCTCACCTTTTAACCATGCCGGTAATCATTTGCCTTTGTTCCACCTTTCTTAATGCAGGGAATACGTCTGGTCTGTGCTTCTAGGATGGTATTTTTTAACAATGTCCATGCCTATTGCACACTTTTTACCTTTGTAGCTGCACCTTTCAGTTTTTTTCTATTTTTCTCATTTTATCAAAGTTTCCCTTTTGTGAGTTTAGTGCTAGAGCCATGGATTTACTTTCTGTCCACTTTCCAATCATTAATTCAAATTTGATCATATTATGATCACTATTGCCAAGCAACCCCACCATCATGACCTCTCTCATTAGTTCCTGAACCAATTGCTCCATAAAACTGTCTTTTATTCCATCCAGGAACTTTATCTCTCTAGCATGCACTGATGTTTCACTTACCCAGTCAATATTGGGGTAATTGAAATCTCCCATTATTACTGCACTACCAGTTTGGTTAGCTTCCCTAATTTCTCTATGCATGTCACTATCCATCTCACCATTTTGGCCAGGAGGACGGCAGTATACTCCTATCGCTATACGCATCCCCAACACACAAGGGATTTGCCTGCCTTTCTGACTACGTATTCAAAACAAAACACACAAACTTCTGTTTGTTGCCTGCCTTTCTGCCTACCTATTTAAAACAAAATCACAAACTTCTGTTTGTTGCCTGACTTTCTGACTACCTGTTTAAAACAAAACACACTAAATAATATACCCCAGTAGTTTACTTCTCCCCAATACTTTTAAGTTTTAAAAAATTTCTCCAAACAGTACTTACTGATTCATTCCAGCCACAAGTAAGGCGATCATCTCCTCTCAGTGCTCCCACTGTTCCTGCAGACCACAATCTGTAACCCACATATCATTACACAGTAACATAGTAATGATGGCAGAGAAAGACTAAATAGTCCATCCAGTCTGCCCAACAAGTTGCTCATGGTAGTTCTGTGCAGTTACACCCATATCTTCTGTTAAGGGCAGTGGTTGCTGTTCTGTGCAGGTTACCCCCCTCAAGTTCTCAGTTCCTTCAGTCTAGTAGTTCACTTGATCTCTGGACCATGTGTGTGTGTGTGTGTGGGGGGGGGGGGGGGGGGGTTGAGGGTCCTCTGCACTGCTGTATTTATATCCACACCACTCCTTCTCTCAGGTCCCTCCCTGCTCCTCCTTTCTGTGCACTTCGATCTGGTCCCTCACCATTCTGTATCTGACTGGTTTCTCTCAGGTCTCATGCCGTTCCTCTTCTGTCTACATATCTATGTGGTCCCACACTGTGCTGAGACTCTATCTGTTCTTTATTATGTCTCAGACTTTACCACTTCACAGTGAAACATAAAATCGGGTGCCAACAGAAAAAACACACTGCCCAGTCAATATTGTGCTGCTTTAGTTCCATAAATTCATGACCTACCCACAAAATCACCTTCCAAGGCATTTCAGCCTGCTTCCTAATGCAGAGGACTACTCTGCATTAGGCTAACCCTTGTTAGCAGAGTTAACCCTTGTACCTGACATCCAATTGCTTTTCCTCTGCCGCACTGTGGACCAATCTCCTCTCCTGCTTCTCCTGTTCTGAACTTGGCACTCTGTGCTTGGGCTCTCTGTTGGTATTGTACTTAAACTGCCATACTCCTCATTTCTTAAAAGCAATGCCCAAGTGTCCTTATACTAAATGAAACAAACAGGATTCCCAACTGAACCACTGAAGTATAAAACCTCTATTGCCTCCCTGCCTCTCTTGACCCTGCTGCTATTTGTCTGCCTATGCAGAAGTTGGAATCTCTCTTTCAAACAAAACTAGAGCTGGGAGGTCGAAGGCTGTTTTATGCGCCCTTGGCCATCTAGGGATGGCCATGACGACTAAATTATTTTTTTTTCTCTGGTGATGTCCCCTCCTTTGGCACCGGATAAATTAAACTAGTTTGGGAGGGGAGGGGGGGTATAGGTGTATAGGAACATAGCGAAAGCTGGAAACTGAGTCTGTGGTAAAGAACATCTTCAGTGAAAAGCACTTCGAATGGCCTTGCATCAGCTGACTCGGGGATTCGAGACTACATCTCCCATGGGGCCAAGAGGCGCTCCCGAAGTGACGCAAGAGAAAGGGGGAGGAGGAAGAAGCGGAGGCGGTGCTGGCTTTTCCTGCCGATTCTCCGGTTCAGGTTGTCGCAGACGCCATGTTTGTTTGAGAAGCGATGACAGGAGGCGGAAGGAGACGGCGACACTGAGTAAATCGCTGAAAGAGAGCGGACGGGACGGGGCAGAGGCGGCACAGCAGGGCTGCAAGACCGAGCGGTTGGTGTCAGTGGACTGGGAGTGCGGCTGCGCAGTGGACGACGGAGTGCCCGCGGCTGCCTGACCAACCTCTGCCGCTGAAGCCTTCCAGACGTCCGGTGCGCTTCTCTTCGGTTTCCCGGTGGAATTATTTGGGCTCTCTGTGAGCGGCACGAACACATTTGTAAATATATCAAATCAGTGGGCGGTTTTTTCAGGTCGTCTTTGAAGTGGAACTTTAGTGAGGAGTGTTTTTTTTTTTCTAGAAGGGAAGGTTTCAGGGTCATCTTCCTTTTGCACGAATGTGAGGAGTGAATACCTTGGTGGGCAGAAAAAAAGAAATTCATGTCGGTTTTCATTTCTGCCTGGTCTTCCTGGCACGACTGGTGCTGACAAGGATCTTGCTGCTCGATTTCATAGCCTTGGACGGATTCGTTTGGATTTTAAAAGCCAAGAATCGCTGCGTTCTAGTACTGTGTGGGTCTTATTCTTTCTTGATTTTTTTTATTTTTTTTTAAACACGAAGGACTTAAGAAAGCTTCAGATTTGCTTTCTGGGTAGAGAGACCGCTTGTTTTTTCCTTTTCTGTTTTCACCCATCCAGATATCTGCAAGATGTCAAACAGTGTTCCCGCAGATATGGTAAGAGATGCACATTCACCACCATCGTCCTTACTCTTAGGATGAATACAGGGCTGCATTTACTTTACTGTGGTTGGGAATGAGTGAAGGTGCCTTACATGAGAACCCCGCTTAATAATCTTCCTAAAATCGTTTGTGAATAAGTTTGAATGGGCTTCATTTTTCAGAGATCGATATATATATATATATATATATATATAAAATGATATACACACGCAGCTGTATATTTTGCAAAGAAACGAGCGATCGCTGAAATTGTGGCAGCGCAGTCTTACACAAGTCCATTGATCTGTGCGTTTACTCTCTCCTGCTGAAACTCTGTACAGGGTTCATTTCCTTGAGGGCATTTGGGGAACTAGTCCTCACTGGGAAGAAGATATTCTGTCAAGAGATACAGGTCCTCCCCCACTTAAAAATGACAAAAATATATGTTGTATACACATAGGCGACTGAGGGGTGATAGTTTTCAAAGGTTTTTTTCTTGTGTGTTGCATGACTTTGCTTCATCCTATATTTTATCTCCCCCTCTCTCCTTCCAACCTTACTTGTGAATCCTAGATTTTAAAATTAACTTTCATAATACCATTCCTTTTTTTTTAGCAAAACTCTCTTGTATGGATAGTTTCATCTGCCCTCAAAATATGCCATCGTGTTGTATTTCTCAGTTATAAATAGATGAACATTTGATAAAAAGTGCTTGTTAGCAAAAGTTAGTAATTCGCTTTATATTAGCATGAGGCTGTTTCCTGCATTGCATGGGAAGTCCACTTGATTTATCACTCCATTTTGCTTGCTCTCCCAGGGAGGTTGAGCTTGACAGCATTGAGAAGGGATTTTTAAGAAACGTGAAATTGCAGTGTGAATGCTGTAGCGCTTATTTGTCAGAAAGGAACCCATAATATTTCTTTCCAGAGTCTGTCAGAATTATCTTGCTCTTAACCTCAGAAATGACTTCCCAGTCGATTGTGTGGCTCGGACATGTCAAGTTGAATAGTTGTATTTTGAAAATTCATTTTTCAATCGCTATTCTCTAATTTTGAAACTATTTTTATGTTTCCTGTAATTTTTTTTTAAAGCTGACGTTTTATGCAAAACTATTGGTATATTATTTTCATCAACACAAAATGGGAGAAAATCCTTATCGAACAAACTGAAAAAGCTGTCCCTGATTTCTCTAGTGGAAGTTTCTTACAAGACTTAATACAAACAATAAAAATAAAAAATTAGTATTGTCTAAGAAAGTATGAAATGTCTGCTTAGTTGCATGTTGTCTTAATTCTCTAACTTCTTTCAACAGTGATACTAATAATTATCGCCTGTGGTTCCTTTTATTTCATATGAAGTGTTTCCTGCATTGGAAAAAATGAGGGCTTACAAAAAAATATTCTCTCTCGTTTTTGCGCAGTAATCTTGCCACAAAAGCTGTAATTCATATTCTTTCTATTGTAGAGTGCTATCAATGTATGCAGTACTTCACAAGAGAAGGGAGCCAGAATGCTTTTTATGTTTTTTGTATAGTTCTGGTATAGAGGGTAGTAGGTCTCTTGCTCTGAAGGGTTTGCACATTTGTGTAAGGAGTGTGCTGCTTATAAATCACATTATTATGTAAATAGGAGGCATAGAAGAGTGCCAGCATTGACTGAAAATCTTTCATCGCTTAGCATTTATAAGCTTATTTATCTTAAAAATAGAATTTAAAGGAACATTATTTGTTTCAATTTCTTCTAAATTTCCTCCCAACTGTACTCTTCCTACCTTGACTATAGGAGACTGCCCTGACTTTTTTATTGAAAATGTTTTAGTAAATGCTAACACACTTATCACTGAGAGTAAACTGTGATGTCTAAGCAGCCTTCTTTATTATTGCTCTCGGAATGCGATTAGTTAACTCATATGCTCTTCATGGAGCACACTAGAACCACAATGGAAGAGACCACTCTAAATAGGTCATTTTTTGGAAGCATTTTCAAAACTTAAAATACACAGTCTTCCTTTTGAAGTTAGATATTAGCATTTAGGCTGAAGAGAAGGATTTTTAAATGGGGTAGATAGAAGTATTTTATGTCCCTTGAAGCTTCATGTCGGATCTGGGAATTGTGCACATGATTCTGATGTGTCGGAAGGTTCTAAGCAATCTTGAGGGCTCTCACTCCCCTACTCCCTGCCCAATATGTTTTTGTGCCTAGACTATAAAGCAAGACTATTTGCAGAGAAGAATTGGTTTTGTTAGCAAAAACTTTACAATTTCTGAAAATCTGTATCTGGCATTGGAGGATGTGGCCTTTGGAAGCCCAGCGGCAGAGATCCACTGATTGCTTTGCAGGTGTAAGAGCTTTGTGGCTCCCTGGCACCATGCCCACAACATACAGCAGGAGCTTTGGGGAAGCTGCATGTTGCACAGTTGGAGGGGGGAATATCTTAATGTCTTTCTGCTTCTGGAGGAATTGGGTGGGATGGAGAGCAAGGGCAACTTTTAAATTGTCCACCATTTAACTAAGAAGTTGATCTAACAGTTCTCTTCAGTGCTATCACATGTTTGTTTCCTTGTGATTGGTTTGGTTATGAAATTAACATGTTAGGCTTTGTACCTATATATGATTTATTAAAAATTACAGAAGCGTAGCAGGGTTTTTTGTCTTGAAATTGTTGCTTTTTGGATATTCGCAAATATCTTGTCCTTGTTTGATATATTTTGCTTGTCATGGGTCAGCACATTTTACAGCTACTATGCGATTGATCATGTTAAGGAATCAAACTATAGCTACAAGAACTGCTGAAGAACAGCTTTTGTTTTTGTTTTGTAGCTGTGTTAATTGATCAGAACATTGACTTTTCCTTTGTAGGCTATAGTGGAAAGGAGGTAATGTGGGTCTGATCAAGGAGAGCAAAAATCTGCTTAACATTTCCTCCAGAAAATGTTTCTCTAATCTTACTACTTTGTGCCGATAAAGTGCAGTCAGTACAGAAATTGATTGTAAACACTGTTTTTCATTATTACCTTCTTTTCATTATTTTTTTTGCTTATTTAATAAATCAACTTCCTTTTCTTTCTGCTAGACTATAGTAACATAGTAATGATGGCAGAAAAAAGACCAAATAGTCCATTCAGTCTTCCCAGCAAGTTCCTTATGATAGTAACTTCCGCTCCGTGCAGGTTACCCCCAAGCCTTGCGTTGAGTAGCAATATTTACAATCCAAAACAAGCAACTGTCAAACCCATTACAAAATTATTGTTGGCAATCTTTTTACAGGATGAGCAGCCTTCGTGATATTTCAGACAATGCTGCTTGAATGCGCTTTGCATGCGGACTTAGCCATAGCAGTAGCCCTGTGCTTTATCCCTAATGTCTGCATATCCTGTTATGCGTAACCTTCATTGGCCACCTGTTGGGCTTAAGAGTAAATTTTAAATTGTTTTGATGCATAAATTATTATATGAGTTTGCCTTGTTTGTTAATAAATACCCATGAGTTATACTCTCTGCAATGTCAATTAGGTTCTTCCAGTACTCAATAATTGGTGATTCCCTTGGTTCGGGCTTACAAATTGCAGACTACATGCTCCAGTGCTTTTTTTGTATTATGGCCCACTGTGCTGGAATGCATTACCAGTTGGATTATAAATGGAGAGAGATGTGAAATCTTTTTGTTAGCACGTAAAATCAGTATTGTTTACAGAGGCCTATGGAGATAAATTGTAAATTTTGTTATCTGTGTTATTGTTTGTTGTTTTATTGAATGTGTATGTTTAAATTTGTACACTGCACTGAACAATTTGGAAGCTGTGGAAAACAAGAACTTTTAATAAATAAATAAAGTTGGGACCCAGCATTGGCTATCATCTAAATCCAATTCCCCTTGCTGGAGATAGAGGACAAATCCCCTTCATGTCTTTGCTCTTGGTCATAAATTGAGGAGTGGTTGTAGGCTCTTCCTAGTGATCTCTGTCTCCTGCAGCTGCAGACAAGGGTAGACATACCTACCAGAGTTGGGGTGCAACCCTGGCCTGATAGTTTACTGACCTTCTGAGCAAACAACCTATTATGGCTGCTGTCCCTAGTGCAGCTGCATCCCTGGTGGGTTCCCTTCAGTTGTAAGTATCTAGGGGTGGATCCCTGTTCCCAAGGGACTGAGGATCTCCCTAGGAAGACCCCTGAGGGAATTATGGATCCTGCAGGATGTGGCTCCATTTAAAAAAAAGAAGTGGGCTTAAGATCTCCTCCTCCTCTATCTCTCACCAATCTGGGTCCCTCTCTTTAGGTTCTTAGCACTCTGCTGCTGCTCTGGAGGAAGAATAAAGTTTTTATTTAAGAAAAAAAAATCGTTAGCAAATGAGAGAATCAAATGCGGGCCGCAGCAGGCACGATGGCCTTAGCCGGCATCAGCAGTTTCCCCAGCGATGGTGAGTAAACAAAGGAAACACAGTAGAAGGAGGAAAGCGCGTTTCCCTATACGTACCCAGATCAGTCCAGGGTTTTGCATCCCTGCCAGCAGATGGAGGCAGAGAAAGTTTAACTGACACTGCTTCATAACCACATGTGCCATCTGCAGTTCCTCAGTATCTCTCTGCCTCCTGCAGTCAGGAGGGTTTAGGAGCCTTTCTTCCTGGGGGGACCATCCCTTTTGGTTGTGGTGGACAAGCTGAGGGTTGATGACCTTTTTATATGCTTACTTCTTGCTTCTGAGGGATGTAAATCTGGTGGTCCAGATCCCTCCCCTTCACGAGGCTGCTGAGGTGGCTGCAGGCTCAGGATAGCTGTTTTTACAGGCTGTCCTTTATCTTTTTGGCAGGTCTGTGTTTCAGCCTAGGGAGTAATAAAGTGGTGTTTAAAAAAAAACAACAGAGAAAGAGGTAGGAAACCTGAGTTGGTAGGACAGCCAGCTTCCTGCCTCAGCTGTTTCAGTGGCTGAGGAGTTCAGAGTGAGTTGTTTTCAGAGTCTGCCGGCTGACTTGCGGTGCTGAGATAAGATTCCCACTGAAGGGGTGCTGGTGTGCGGCTCGGCACGGTCGCAACTCAACCATGTTGGCATCTGCGCTCGTTATTCTTCCAGCGGTGAGGGGCCGTCCAATGGCCCGGTGGCCGCGAAAAAGAGGAAGCTGTTGCCTGCCCCTGTTACTGCCATGCAGCAGGGTTCGTGCCGGTCTGTACAGGAACGGTGACCATTTTGAAGGTTCATGTGGCCCATGCTGCATCGGCAAAGGGGGTGGGGGATTATCCTCCGAGGCTTTCCTTGGCTTGCTTGGATTCCGGGGAGGAGGGGGGGGGGGGGAAGATAGTCCCTTGCTGCCTGTTTCTGGTTCTTAGAGTTTGAATGGCGCCCACAGGCCTTTTTCTTCATATTTTGTGTTGCTATTCCATGAAGCTTATTTGGCTCAGCAGGAGGCAGCTGTGGCAGATCTGGGATCCCAGGCCCAGCCTTCAGAGGGTCTGGATGCGGGTTCCAGGCCAGTTCAGTTTCGGAGAAAGTGGCCTCCTTTGGTTCAGCGTTTGGGCCTGACTCCGTTTCTGGGGTCACAGTTGATAGCTCAGATGACTCAGACGAAGCTCCTGAGGGCCCAGGAGTGCTTCCAGTGCACGATCTGGCGGTGGATCTGGATGCGGATGGTACGGCGCCAGGGGATGATCCCGAGGAGTTTCCAGTCTTTGAGGGTGACAACCCTAAGATGGTCCATCTTTTTTGCAAAGAGGAGATAGAGCCATTGATTCTGCAGGTTCTGGAGGAGTTTGGTGTTAAGGTTCCACAGGAGGACTCTGATCTGGTCCTGGATGAGCTACGGGGTCCAGCAAAAGCCTTCTCATTTCATAAGTTGGTGAAGAAGCTGATAGGTCGGGAATAGGGTATCCCTTACATTGGCTTGAGGCTAGGGAGGGCTATGGCAAAGCTTTATCCTTTGCCTGAGCAGATGTTGGACCTTCTTTCCCTTCCCAGGGTTGATGCTGTGGTATCGGCTGTCGCCAAGAAGATGTCTATACCAGTTGTGGGGTCCATTGCGTTGAAGGATGTTCAGGATCGTAAGTTGGAGGTGCATCTCAAGAGCATTTTTGATATGTAGGCTCTGAGTTTATGAGCAGCCATTTGTTCTGGTTTTATGCAGCAGACTTGTTTGCATTGGGTGCAGCAGCTCCAGGAGGGCTACTTGAAGTCTGGCAAGGAGGTGAATAAGACTGAGTATATAGAGGTGGTGGTGGCTTTCAGGGCAGATGCTCTGTATGACCTAGTAAGAACTTCGTCTTGGATTATGGTGTCAGCCGACTCTTGTTTGTTGAGGAGCTGGAGCAGTTGATGAAGAGTCTAGGTGAAAATAAGGTGCTCAGGTTGCCTGAGGATAAGCCTAAGGGCAAGAGGTTTTTTCAGGCTCTGTCCCGTTTTTGGATAGTAGGAGGTCTTGCCCAATATGGGGAGCTCCAGGTCCGCAGAAGCAATTCTCTCTCCGGGGCCAGTCCTGAGGTTGGCCCTTTCGAGGAGGCTGAATACCCTTCTGGGACACCGCAAGTGGTTGTGCAGCTGGGACTAAGTCCTCGCAGTGAGTCAAAGCTGGTCCATTTCGTCGTTCCTGTTGTAGGAGGCTGCTTGGCGCGGTTTTATGGGGAGTGGGTCAAAATTACCAAGGATCAGTGGGTCCTCAGTGTAGTAAGAGATGGCTACACATTAGAATTTGCTCAGCCCAGCTGAGATTTGTTTCTAGTTTCCCTTTGCGGGTCCTTAGACAAGCAATTTGTGGTTCGAGAAGCACTGGACTGGTTGCGGAAGCTGGGGCGGTAATTCTGGTTCCCCGTGAGGAGAGAGGCAAGGGAAGGTATTCTATTTACTTTGTCGTCCTGAAGAAGGAAGGCGCCTTTCATCCAATTCTGGACTTAAAAAGGGTAAACGCAGCGCTCAAGGTACCGTGTTTCTGGATGGAGACCCTGAGGTCAGTTGTTGCGGCAGTTCGCAAAGGCAAGTTTCTGGCTTTGCCAGATTTGACAGAGGCGTATCTGCATACACCCATCCGTCCAGACTTTCAGTGGTTTCTGCAGTTCATGGTTTTGGGTCAGCATTTTCAGTTTCAGGCTCTTCTCTTCTTCTTGGCCCCAGTGCCACGCACTTTCACCAAGGTTATGGTGGTGGCTTTGTCTCGAAATGGACTTCTGGTGCACCCCTATCTAGATGACTGGCTTATCAGAGCAAAGCCGGAGGAACTTTGTCATTAGTCAGTTCAGGAAATGATCAGTACACTCAAGACACTCGGCTGGGTTGTGAACTTGGCGAAGAGACACTTGGTTCCATTGCAATCCCTGGAGTATCTTGGAGCTTGGTTCGACACCCAGAGAGGCAAGGTGTTTCTTACGGAGGAGTGTGTGCAGAAACTGCAGGGGCACGTTCGTCGTTTAGGTTTGCCGATGCCCAAGGTCTGGGATTATTTGCAGGTACTAGGCTTGATGGTTTCGACCCTGGAGTTAGTGCCATGGGCATTTGCACATATGAGGCCCCTGCAGAGAGCTTTCTTGTCTTGATGGAACTTGCTCTCAGAGGAGTTTCATCTTCCCTTGTCACTCGAGGGTGTTGGCAGGGACAGTCTCTCTTGGTGGCTTCTGCGTTCCAATCTGCATCATGATGTGGAGCTGGATGTTCTGGATTAGGTGATTCTTACTACCGATGCCGGTCTGTCTGGTTGGGGAGCAGTTTGTCAGCAGCAATTGACTCAAGGTTGCTGGTCCATGAAAGAGGCGTCCTGGTCTATCAATCAGTTACAGACCAGAGCAGTGCATTTTGCTGTACTTGCTTTTCTACCGTTTGTTAGAGGTCGGCCGGTGAGGGTCCTGTCTGACAATGCGACGACTGTGGCCTAAATCAAGTCGGCAGGAAGGAACCGAGAGTTGGGCAGTAACTCAGGAAGTTTAAGAGTTGATTCTTTGAGCGGAGCATTACCTGGAACGGATAGCAGCGTCACACATCACGGGGTCGAAAATGTCCAAGCAGATTTTTGAGTCACAGATAGTGGATCCAGGAGAGTGGGAGCTGTCAGACACGGTGATGCAGCTCATCCGCGAGAGATGGGGCTGTCCTCATGTGGATCTAATGGCGACTTGCCGGAATGCAGAGGTGGCTCAGTTTTTCAGTCTAAGAAGAGAGTATAGGGCCTAGGGCATCGATGCTCTGGTGGTGCCATGGCTTAGGCAATTCTCCTTTATGTGTTTCCTCCTTGAGCTCTGGTGGGCAAGGTGTTGAGGCGGATAGAGAGACATTTGAGCAAAGTTATTTTGGTGGCTCCAGAGTGGCCACATCGGCCGTGGTTTGCGGATCTAGTCAATTTGGCTGTGGACCGTCTACTTCGCTTTGGTCATCTAACGGGCCTTGTTTGTCAGGGTCCCATATTTCCAGACTAGGCTGCTCACTTTTTGTCTAGCGGCATGGCTTTTGAGAGGTGGCGCTTGAGAGACAGGGGTTATCCCGAAGTAGTTATTGCTACACTGTTGCAAGCTAGGAGAAGGTCTACTTCCATTTCGTATGTGAGGGTCTGGAAAGTTTTTGAGTCTTGGTGTATTGCTAACGTAGTGCAAACTTTAAGACCTATGGTGTTTCATATCTTGTCCTTTCTTCAAGAGGATTTGGTCAAGAGTTTGGCTTTGAACTCTCTTAAGGAGGGCTTTGAGAGATATCTCAAGGTAACTAATGACTATAGGAGGTCGGATCATCTATGTTTCGTGGAGCAGTCCGAAAAGAGGTTCTCGGGCATCCAAGGCTACTATTGGTCAAGGAGGCCATTGGGTTGACGTACATAATTAAGGGTCATCCAGTTTCTGAATGTTTGCGAGCCTTTTCTATGTGCTCTCAGGCGGCTTTGTGGATGGAGGCTCAGCTAGTTTTCCTGCAGGAAATTTGCAGTGCGGTGACTTGGCAGTCACTGCATACTTTTAAAAGGCACTATCGTCTGGATGTGGGGGATCCGGATTCCCGGTCTTTTGGCGAGAGTGTTTTGCGAGTGGGACTCTCCAGGTCCCACCATAAGTAGGGAGCTTTGGGACATCCCAGGAGTCTGGACTGATCTGGGTACATACAGGGAAAGAAAAATTGGTTCTTACCTGCTAATTTTTGATCCTTTGGTATCACAGATCATTCCAGAACCTGCCCGATCTGTGGAGGTGGAGAATCATCTACTCATTCTGTTTTCTTGGTATAGAATATAGACTTGCTAAAAAAAATAAAAATAAAATATATAGTGTTTCAGAGTTTTTTTGTCGTTTGCTGTTTTTAAGCTTGGGTACAGATCAATACTGAGGAACTGCAGTGTCAGTTAAACTTTCTCTGTCTCCATCTGCCTGCAGGGATGCAAAACCCAGGAGTCTGTACTGATCTTTGATACTAGAGGAACAAAAATTAACAGGTAAGAACCAGTTTCCCTATAGCACCACACAGGGGATTCAGACAAGCCTGCAGGACCACTGTGGTATGGAAGCATGGTTAAGGGGGAAAAGAAAAAGCGGAAAGGAATTGAAGCATACTCTGAGGCCACAGATGCATCTTTTGCGGGGCTAAGAAGGTGCCCAGCTTGTGATACTGGCCAAGACCCGGCCTTCCCGAAGCACCCAGTGGGAAAACCCCCCCTCATGTAGGGGAAGGGCTATGGGAGGTGGGTGCTGGAGACTATTTGAGTCTTTATGCTGGGAGAATAGAACTTTTCCATTTGTCTGATATCCCATGAATCCTAGACTTTTTGCAAAAGGGTTTGGACAAGCACTCAAATTTGTTGAGGGTGTAGGTGGCAGCCATATCCTGCTGTAGGGAACATATTAAAGACACCTGGATGTGGTGCACTTTTTGAGAGGGGTGAAGCGTGTTCAACCACCCTCAAGACTGATCTTTCCTTAGTAGGTCCTTAACCTGGTACTTGGAGCATTGGTAGGAGCAACATTTGAACGCTTGAAGCAAGCATCCTTCAAGAAACTGTCATTATTCTGGTTAGCAATCTGTTCGGCTAGATGTATTTAAGAGTTGCAGGCCCTCTCATGCAGAGAGCCCTGTTTAGTTATATTCTTGCATTCAGTCACCTTTAAACCGGTGCTGACATTCTTTCCAAAGGTAGTGTGTCTCTCCCATCTGCATTGGGCAGAGATGATTCCAGCTTTCATAAAGAGGAAATGCAAAGGGAAGGAGAGGTCTCTTCACCTACTGGATGAGTGCTGGGTGATAAAGATTCTTAAAGGTGACAATTCCTTTCAGGAAATCCAATTAGCTGTTAGTGCTATTTGGCAGACCATGAAAAGGAGAATCTGCTTTCAAGGCCATGATAGCAAGATGAATCAAAGAGGCTATGTCTTTGGTTTATATTCTTAATGGTAGGCGAGCACTGATGGCACTTCCTGCTCATTCTAGTCAGGCTCAGGCATCTTCCTGGGCAGAAACATCGTCTGTCTCTCCCCAGTGGAAATCTTCAGGGCCGCTACGTGAACATCTCTTCACTCGTTTTCCCAAGCACTACAGGGTGGACTCAAGTAAAGGACTGGTATCCTTAAGGCAATCCTGTCTACCTCCCACCTGGCTTAAGTGTTAGCTTTTGTATCTCCCATGTGCAATGGACTGGTCTTGCAGGAAGAAAAGGTTAAATTGTTCTTACCTGATAATTTTGTTTGAGTCCTGTTAAGACTAGTCCAGACTCCACCCGGGAGTACAGGGGTTATAATAGATTTGCACTAGGTAGATAGATTTTCGCTCTCTCTGTCTCCCTTCTCCCTCTTCACCCTCTCCTGAGAAGGGTGGGTGAAGTGACCTTGAGTGACCGAAAAAAAAATATGAGGGTTCTTGGTTGCTTTGGTAGGACGCTTCTGGCAAGGGCCTATGACACACCCCCTTTTATGAATAAGAATGACATCATGAAGCGAGTGTGCCCTCTGTCTCTGGCAGCTGAGGAATAGGGAAATCTCAAGTATAATGGAGTGGTCTAGCAGGAACAAAATTATTAGGAAAGAACTTTGCCTTCTAAAAAAATGTGTATTATGATCCTGTCCCTTGCTCTAAAAATCTCTTCTCTCCCTCTTGTCTCAGGCTACTATTTTTTGTATTGTGCACAATAAATGGTCATAACCTCTAATACAACTCGCTGGCCTAGTGATACTTGGATACATAGTGGAAGCAGAGAAATATAGCGAGTTTCAAAAAGCTTCAAACACAGTTATGAATCAGGAATGAATCTGAAACTAGAGCTGTATGAGTATAACTCACAAACTGAGACCTTGTTAGTACAGTTTACACCCCTCTTTATTCCTTTCCCCCCTCAGCTCTGTTCCTTCTCCCTTCTTCATCCATATAGTACCTCCCCCCCCATTCTTCATCAAATAAAGCAGACTGTCCAATTATCGTAATGCATAGCCAACTCAGTAGATTTGAGACTTTTAATCCTGTTTGTTTTTGTTCTAAATACTAACTACTTAATGTAGCATTGCTACTTTAAACAATTACTAAATTACTGCTTCATTTACCTGATGAGTAAGGTCTATAATGTTTACTCTGAGGGAACTCTTTCAGGGAGCTTTCCCACTTAGTGCTGCTAGCAAAAACTGGAAACATGAACAAGATGTCAATCATAACTAAAATTTGCTAAGCCAAAAACTAAAAAACAATGCAGACTTGAAGATACATACCTTTTTGAAAAGAGAAACATAATACTTTGGGACAAGAAGATTCACACAAAAGAATGAGGCATGGAGCCAAAACCCAGCCACATCATCAGCTTTAAGAGAGTAGGAGTGTGTCTCTATTTTGTGGATTTTGATAGTACGTGGCAATAGTTGCAGGAAATCCACTTATTCTGTGTGTTGTCCTTACATTCTTTATTTATAATGTTCAAGTGTACTTGCCACAATAACATGCAAAGAATAAATACTAATCATAAGGCAAAGTTTTCAACAAGAAATGCTTACAAAGCCTTAGACTGCAATAAGAAACCAGGGTGAGAGGAATTAGAGGGAGAATCGCAATAAAACAAAGAAAAGAAACCATGAACAAGAAACAGATCATAACATGCTATATCGTTGTGATAACTCTATCAGTAATGCCATTTAACCATCCAGCCATTAGAGAGACATTTTTTTTTTTGAACTAGGAAAAAATGTAGTTGGTTAGGAACATAAAATGGTATCTATTTCCAGCATTTGTAATTATACATTTGCATGGATATCTAAGCAAAAAGGTTGAAGCCAAAGACAAAACTTCCTGGTGCATTGAAAGAAATATTCTCCTTCTTTCCTGAGTAGATTTCACAACGTCAGGATAAATCCAAATTTGTTTACTGTAGAAGGATTGAGCTTTACGAAAATACAACTTTGAAATCATGTTGAAATACAAAGGAGACGAGTCTCTCTCTTCCACCTCTGCAATAGAGCTCTCTAACAAGGCAGATATATCTAGTGGAGGGTCAGTGACCGGGGTCCCAATAAAGGTGTAAGAGAGCTTCCACCTTTTCTGAGAGTTGGTAAAAAATAAATTTTACCTATAGGGGGATAAGCCTCAGCAGGCAATTCCAGAATTTCAATAAAATACTTCTTTAATGTATCTCTAACGGGAATTCCAGGAACCGTAGGAAAACGTAGGAATTGCAAATTCAAACACCTGAAAAAGTTTCAAGCTGCTCAGTTTTACTGTGAACCATGTTCTTATCCTGGATTAAAGCAACATTGACTTTCTGGATATCTTGTACTAGCTTCTCTATAGTATCCACCTTTTTCTGCACTTCTTGAACCTTCTGAGACTGAACCTCTTGTAACTCAGAATTCTCACCAAAAAACTGATATCTGAAGCACAGTTAGATATTGCAGTGTCAACCCAAGCCAAAACAGACCACAAACTTTCCAGAGAAATTTCTCCAGGTCTTACCAGCAGTTCCAAGGGCTTAGGCAGGCGAGAAACAGTAATGGCTGCAGGCTGGATGTTTGTCGAGGCACTGCTTACCGAGAGTACTTCTTCATCTCCTCCAGAGGTGATGATATCAAGCCGGTGCGACTCTACTCCAGCAGCGGCTCCTCTCCCTGGAATAGCAGTCGGGTCATTTTCCTGTGACTGCTCCAGCATCTCGCTGTCGAGGTGTCCTGGCTGCTTCGGAGGATGGCGTTCGGGGGGGGGGGGTGGCTTAAGGGGACATCCAGCAGGTCTGACACTCCCTCCATTGCTCCCAGTAAGGAGCTGTCAACCCCCTACATCTTCCACCAACTGGCTCAGCATAAAATTGATCGTGCACTGACCAGGCAAGATCGGGGATTTGGAGGGAAATTGGTTTGGTCTGCCTTTGCGTTTAGTAGGTATTTTGAAGAAGAAAAAGGCAAACAGGACTATCTCTGGAGTGCACGGTGAGCCTAGCACGCTGCCATCATAACTCCACCTACCGCTTCTTTACATTCTTTTGATGTGAGAATGTTGACATCTGATTTTTACCATTGCCTGCTTTGAGTGGTTTGTTTAGATAGTAGTCGGTTGTGTGTGAGAATCTTACAATTCAGTGAAATAAAACTTCCAGAGGCACAGAACTATTTTAAGCTATATGATTTGCCTTGTTGACAAATTTTGAACAAAAGCTAAATGAATCAAAGGATGCTTGAGTGAACAGAACATCTGCTAAATAATTTGGAAGAAAAGCAGTTAAACATTGTACCTAGAGAGGAGAGAAAATGTATTCATAGTACACAATTCACACAATTGGGATTTCAAATCCTGGAAGTGTACATTTGTTGACATCCTTATGCCTCCTGGTTTGTTGTCATGGAAGTAGCCTGGCTGGACATGACTGATTAGTTTGAAGTACAGGCATCATCATTTTTCTTTGGCACACCATGATTGCCTTATCTCTCCTGCAAATTGTTTCTGTCCATTTGACTCTTGACAGGAGCTGAATTTGGGTCAGTTTTTTCCCTGCCCACCAGCCCTCATGTCGAAGTGGTAGCCTATATAAAAATAAAATGGATTTTATTTTCATATTATTGTTCTTTTTACTTAAATGTGCAGTTTAGTTTAAATACAGGTCACACTTTGCCATGCACCATCTTGCATGCTTGCACTCATGCAACATTCTCAGAGGGGTCAATAGAGAGAGAGAGAGACAGGGAAATAGGTTAGTAAATAAAGATACGAAGGGTAACAAATAGGAGGAAGAAAAAAACCAGAAGAAAAGTAAAGCAAAGATAGTTGGAGAAGAAAGATGGAAAGAGACTAGATTTAAAAAAATCTGAGGCAGATGAGAGGGAGATGGATGAAGAAAGGAGACAAACATAGAAGGAAGGAGAAAGTAGAAAGCAGAGCCAGGAAGTTAGAAGACAGACGAACTGAAAGCAGAGAAGAGACAGAGGGGAAAACCCCTTACAGTAAAGGTAGAGAAAAATAGAAATACACTGTCTTGCAAAAGTTTTCACCCCTTGTACAATTTTCACATCCTATCTAAAAAAAAAAAAAAAAAAAAATACAAATCAAAATGCATTAAAGTAGGAGTTTGTTTCACTGATCTCTACAACATACTAATACATTCTTTGTGAAAGAATCAAAATCAAAAGGTCTTCATTGCATAAGTCTTCGTTCGCCTTGACACAATACTTGGTGGAAGCCCCCCTTGCAGCAATATTGGCCTTGAGTTGTTTAGGATAAATGACTACCAACTTTGCACAGCAGGATGGTGGCGTTCTTGCCCATTCTTCTTGGACGAAGAATTCAAGCTCTTTCAAGTTGGCTGTTGATCATCTCTGGGTTATATTCTTCAAGTCTTGCCACAGAGTTTCTATTGAATTAAAGTCTGGTCTTTGGACTTGGTCACTTGAGAACATTCTCTGTCTTCTGTGCCACTCCATTGTTGCTTTTAATTTGTGCTTAAGATAATTGTTCTGCTGAAAGGGGAATCTTTTCCCCAGTCCCAGGTCTGTGGCAGACAGGAATAAGTTTTCCTCTCAGATCTGCCTGTACTCTCCATCTTTCCTTCAGTTTTCTCAAGCCTCTCTGTCTCGACTGCTGTAAAGCATGCCCACGACACAATGCTGCTCTCATCCTGTTTTCCTGTAGGGGTGGTGTTAGGGTAATGTGCTGTCTTTGTTTTATACCACACATCGCTTAGCATTGAAACCAAAGTGCTCCACTTTGGTTTCATCAGACCACACAACCATTCGTTCAGTATCCCTTAAATGTTTCTTTGCATCTGCTCATGTGGAACATCATATGGCTTTTCTTCGGCAGTGGTTTCCTTCTTGCCATCCTTTCATACAGTCATGTTTGCGGAGTAATCTTGAAATTGTTGGACTGTCAATATTTTCCTCACTCCCGAGCAGAGACCTCTGTAGTTCTTTTAAAGTAATCTTAGGTCCCTTGGTGACTTTCCGCAGCGGTTTCCTTAACCCTTGGCTACTGACGTCGGAGGGATTGCCTGATTGCAGCAGTGTCTTAGTGGTGCCAGTTTCCGCTTTACAGTCATGGACCTGATAGTGTCCCAAAGGTTATTCAAACTCATGGGACTCGATTAATTGGCTGGATAAGACTTATCTGGCTAATTTACAAGGGATAAAAAGTCTCTAGTTAGCCAGATGAGACTTACCTGGCCAACTTTAGACCTGAATAGCAGGTTAACTTAACAGATAAGTCCGAATATCGACACTATTCAGCTAAATTAACTGGATTAGTAATTCCTCCCTGAAATTTCCATTTCCCCCTCACTTATCTGGCTAAGTGTCTGTCAGGCTGAAGACCTCTGCAACACACACACACACACATACACCCATACACTCTTTATGTTGCAGTAGAAGTTTTTATTAGGAGTGCAAACAGAAAACTTCTTGACTTATGCACTGCAGGTAAAATTAAAAGGATAATTCACAATGAAGGGAAATCACAAAAGGGAAATAGGCTTACGTCCAGTACAGGTATCAGGCTGGGTCTTTGTACAGTAGATTCTTTCCAATAATAGCTCGCACACAAGACTTTCAAACTTCACACTATAGTATGACTAACACATAGCAGCAAGAACACACAGGTCTCCTCTGGGATCCCACACCTTTCTTTGGCCTCCATGCTGTCTAAATGCTGGGAGCACCTGGGAGGGGTCCTAGCACTTCTTTTGAGTGTCCTGAAGACCAATCTGAAAAGGGCTAAGTTGAGTGGTGAAAAAAGCAAAAAGCCACTTGATCCAATACAGATCTGTATGACCCTCACAGTTGTACTTGGCTTTCTCTGAGCCATCCTGTGACTCAGTGTGCCTTTTTCCCTGACAGTGCCAACCACTGACTGGAGTATGATATTGGCTGTTGCCACTCGGCTAAGCGGTGATGAATATAGGCCTTATAGAAATTTTCTTAGAATTTTCTGACAATCTTTACCTTTTGAATAATGTTATCCGCAAATTCTTCCAGCAGCTTCTTATCTAGCATGATTTGACCTTTGCTTAAATTCATTTCATACAACAGAAACTTCTCAATTCTTCATCTAGGAATATTTGAATCAGCTCAAGTACTGTGATTGGTCACAGATGGGCTGCATTAAAATTATCATTGGCCTTACTAAGGCAATTTTTTGATCTGGAGTTAATTTGGATTTGCTGTGATAAATGATGTGAAGACTTGTACAATCAAAATTCTTTGGTTTTCTATAATTCTTTCTCAATGAAAGTGTAGAGTGGTTAGATCAGTGAAACATTCTTTCTTTAGAGCATTTGAGTTGTATTTTTTAGACAGCAGAATGAAAAAAAAAGTACAAGGGTGTGAAGACTTTTGCAAGGCATTAAGTATAGTATTTTCAATGTTTTGAATTTTTGCAAACTGTGGTTACATGAGACATCTCAGACTCTTGAAAAGGGGTACAGTAGTCATGAAAGATTGAGAACTTTGAATGGAGGCTAGTGCCCAGAAAGCAGAAACCCACTGAAGAGCAAAGGGGCTCCCAGGATCATTATCTAGAAGACTGAGCAGCAGCTGCTATATGTGCGAACAAACTGGCCCCTGAATATCTCTTCCAGCTTCTGTTTGCTTACACGCCCACAAAAAAACATTCAATCCTCCATGGCCCTCCTCGTTTCCCCTCCTTTTGGCATCTGCCATACTCACTTGTACAAGACTCCAGGTATTTGGCTGCCATGTCCCCAAATTATAGAACAGTCTAACACTATCCCTTCAGCTTGACACAAACTATCTAAACTTCAGAAAGCAAGTCAAGGTATGGCTATTCACCCAAGCTGTCACACAGCCCCCATTACAAAGACTTCATCCAACTTCTTTATCTGGTGTATTTTTTCTACCAGTATCTGCTTGCTTGCTCCCTCTCAGGTTGATTTTAAAAGCATTGTTCATGCAAAGTTGCCCATATGCTTCATGAGCAATGTGGATTTTTTTTAAAAGCTGCAAAATGCACGTGTATTTATCCTTGTGCGCGTGAAGAACAGGGGGTGGAAAAGGGGTAGGGCATGGGCGCTCTGGGGCGGGACCAAGACTTATGCATGTAACTCCGAATTTTAAAAATGGAACCCGCAGCATGTGTACACTATTTATTTATTTATTTGAAAATATTCATTGCCTGCCCTTCCCACATTCAGAGCGGAGTACAAGAAAACACACACAAAATTACATAAACTTTACCGAGGAGGAGAAAGTCTATAGATCTCACGTTTTAGAGCTTATAGGACAGAGTGAGGGGTCCAGGAGGAAGAATCAGAGGGGTCTGAAAGACCTCGCTATTAACTGGACAAACTGATGGACTAATTGCAAAACTGGGAATGTGCCTCACGGGAGCATGTCTTAAAATGTGCTGATATATGCGTGTAAAAGCCGACATGGTCCTATGGAAGACATGCACGCTAGCTGTGCTCGAGTATCCTCTTAAAATTAGGAGCATACGTACGGTGCAGTTAGTGTATTTTAAAACAGTGGTTCTCAACCTTTTTTCGGCCGGGACACACCTGACACATGGTTCTCACATGCGTGACACACTGAATATGTGAATGTCACAGGGCTAAATGTAAACATGCACTATGCATCCTCAGGAACCCTCTCAACCCCCAGCAATGAGGGCAGAGCAGAATTAGGGCATTACCCTGTACAACTCGCCATACAAAAAAGATATTCTGGTTCTGATGAGATCTCAGTAAAAGCAAAACAAACTCTCTTTACTACGAGGCACAATAGCCTTCCTTATGAAAAGACAGTAATTTACCACTAATGCATATCCTATTGAGAAAACAACAACAAATAAGATTGATACAAATGCCTACATGCTAGTAAAATACCTCACCTCAGTCAAACACCCAGAATTGACCTTCACCAAGTACAGAAAAACCACAAATTATAAATATGGTGACAGAAACTGGAGTATAGAAAAGTTTAAAATAAATAAATAAATAAATATAAAACCAAAAAA
Source organism: Rhinatrema bivittatum (assembly GCF_901001135.1). Classification (NCBI taxonomy): domain Eukaryota; kingdom Metazoa; phylum Chordata; class Amphibia; order Gymnophiona; family Rhinatrematidae; genus Rhinatrema; species Rhinatrema bivittatum. The sequence continues at coordinate 32,626 of NW_021821269.1, forward strand.
GCCACTCTGCATGCAGTGCAAACCTGGAGAAATAGAAAGAGAAATATAGCACCTAACATAGTACCAGGATCTGCAATAATGCACACAAACTAACCCGCACTAAGTTACACCTGCATTATGGAACACACTCAACAATAACAACCCTGTCTAAGAAATACAACTATTAAACCAGGCCCTAAACACTAATACATTTCCTATTGGGAAAACAGAATAAACCAAGCTGCTATAGAGCCTCACACAGAAATAATTGTAAAGCTATACTAATAAACGTTTCAAAACAGTCCCTTTTCGCGTGAGATACGCTACGAAAATGACCCCCTAAGTTTGCTAGTATAGCTGCGATTTCTTCACTTTTTCTCAGGGTTATACAGAGATTTTTGCTACATTGGCTCCCCATCTGCTTCCACATACGGTTCAAGCTTCTCTTAACAAGTCTACTATTACATTCACTTTGTAACTTTTCGTTTACTTATCTTCTCTTCTCTCTCACTACAGTCTTCCTTGTGAACTCCATTCACTGGGCAGGTTGCCTTTGTCTATGCCCTTCTCCTCCGCTGCCATTTCCCAAATGCGATCTTTGCACCTTGCTGTACCGCATGTATGGAATAGATTTCCCGAGTCAGTGCATCATGCTCCCTCTCTGGCCAGATTCAAGCCCATTCTAAAAACTCACCTTTTTGAGGCTGCTTTTAAGTCCTAACTACTTCTCCACAATAAGTAATTTGCAGACTCTTCTTTGTCGTGTATGTTTGTCTTGATTAGAACCTGAATTCCGTAAAGCAGTAACTGTCTTTGATGTGTGTATACAGCGCTGCGTGTGTCTAGTAATACTTTAAAAATGGTAAGCAGTAGCGCATTTTAGTGCTTATTATTTTGTCGGATGCCTTTTATTTGTTCTGTTAGCTTTGGGAAATGTGCATCTTTATATTTTGCACAGCACAGGAGGCAATACATTTCTGTTTGTTTCTTTAGTGTTGCATTGCAGGCAGATTCTATCGTCCTGGGGGTTTCCAGTTCAGTGGTCATTTACATGTTTCTGTTTCTAATTTGTGGTCACTTATTTTGTAGGGGTCTGGCTGTGTTCTTCATGTGTGACTGTGAAGCATCTGTTCCTGCACTTCCTTTTTATTCTGTAGGTCAGCATTAGCATGCTGCATTATGGAGAAAAGGGAAGCCTACATTTCTGAAGCATTAGAGCACATGATTAATGGAGAAAACTGCCAGTGTGCCTCTTGTAACAAACTGACTCTGGATTTACATTGCTTTGAAAGTACTATTGGTCAATTAGGCCAGGCAGGTAGTTTTCAAAGTAGCCAGCCTAACCTGAGACTTTGGGTCAACTTCAAGTTTTATATAAAAACAATTCAAGGAGGCTGTTTTATTACTGCATACAACTTTACCACTGGGAGTTGATCACGTGGCACCTTTTAAAAAGAACTTGTAGTCTTCATAAGTGATCGGCACATGAGCTATCCATTGGGCACTTGATTTAATAAAGAATAAGACAGCTGGGACAATTCAATCCTTTTTTTTTTTTTTCCAGTGCTTCAATGCACTGGGACAGGAGAGATTATATATAGTATACGTGAACCCTTATACTCCTTACTTAAATAGACAGAATACTGAACCTTGGTTTAGGAGATCTCATTGAAGCAGAATTGCTGGCTTTACTTTCAGCATCTCCCTCACTTTTACTGCACTTTAACCACAAACCTACGGTGACTTTATACATAAAGGGCACATTAGCTGTCTTTATGAACCTTTCCATTTCTCTAAAAATATTTCTTCAAACTATGACAAATGTGCTTATGTGGGGTAGGCAAGAAAACCCTTTGTGGTACTCTCGGAGGTTTTTTACTACTCTGAGCCCGGCACCTGCTAAAGAAAGAAGGGCAACCGTGGGCCTTTGCTCACTGAGATGAGCAGGTCCTGATCTTGCCATCTTCAAGATCAGTTAGACAAGGAATGCAGCTATATGAGGTGCTTAGACTGAAAGTCTGGAAGACAGCCAACAGACCTGATGAGAGATGGGATTTGAGAAATCAGCTGGCATTCTATCCAGGGAGAGATGTGTGATGATGAATTCATATCCATTTCATTAATCATCTGTGAATTTGTGCATACTGTGTGTGTGTGTGGGAGACCTTGGGAGCCATCCCTTTCTATATCCATGTCTGTGTACCATATCTGATTGAGCTCTTGGACGTCTTCCACCTTACAAATGGTCAAAAGTGTAATTAGAACCCGCTGCCACTAGTGTGTCCTCTATGGCTTGATATGTGCATTATACTCTGGAGTGAATATTTTATCTAGCTTTAGCGATTATATACTCTGTGCTGCTCATGAGAGACTGGATGACAAAGTGTATGACACAGTTCAAGACCGACGCACAGCTAAAAGCTGGGCGATCCTTCTATTGTTTGATGCATATAGTAAGTAGAACCCTGTTCCTGGTCCCCCACCCCAGGAATAACGTGATTTAGGTTTATGCTGTGTTTAGATAGGAGTACATGCTAATGATGGAGTGGTGCCCTGTGGTTTGTGGGCAAAAGGTATGAAAGAAGAGGAATCTGTGGTATCCAATGTTAAGGCGATGAAGGATAAGTGAAGTACGGAAATAAGCATAGCACTAGCTATTTAACCAGATTTCTTCAAAAGAGCTCAGGTTAAGTGGCACTTCTTTGCCTGAAAAAATAAATCTTCACCGTGGGCCTTCTGGTCCAATTCCCACCCCCTTAGCACAAAACTCAAAACCCTCTACTGGCCAGGACCCCCCCAACCTCTCCAAATTTAAACATTAAAGCAATAACCTGTGCTGGCCCTCCATTCCCCAGAAAATACAAACAATAAATAGTCTCCACCGTCCCCCACCTGACCATTTTGAGGCCTGGCTTTGCAGTACACTGCCATCCCAGGTGCTTCCAGATTGACTTTGGCAGCAGCAGCGCTAGAAGCGTAATCTGTAAGTGCACTATGATCCCGGTGCAAGTTAGATACTGGGTGGGGGGAGGGATGATGTGGGGAGACAATATTTATTTATTTTTATTTTTTCTATTGGGGGGGGGGGGAGACGGCCTGGAGGGCCAGTGCTGATTATTGGTTTAATATTTAAATTTGGAGGGGTTGGGGGGTGGTGGGGAGGAGTCCTGGCCAGAAACGGGGTTTGCTTTTGTGCTGTGAAGGTGGGTTTTTTTTATTAGCAGAGGAGTGCGACTTAACTAGATATCTTCAAAAGATAATATCTGACCACACAAGGCCAGATAGCATTAGACTTAACCACCCATATTCAAAATCTGGCCGGTTAGTTTTAGTTTTACCTGACTAAAGGTAGCCAGATAACTTTTAGGAGAGTATATTTACCACCTGCTATTTACAAGTAAACCTGAAGGTGGAGCAGTGGAGGAAAGGACAGAAAGGGGAGGTATGACAGAGACATTTAAATACCCCCCCCCCCCCCCAAGGAATAAATGCTCAGGAGGCTCTGGAAGCAAGCAGCCATGCTGTGAGGATGAAAGGCAGTTGTTTTTCAGGTGGGGGACTCGTGGAACAGCCTCCCTGTGTAGGTGGCAGGGATGAGGACAGCATCAGAATTCAAGCAAACATGGGATAAGCAGAGAGGACCTGTGATGGAGAGGAATCTACCTTATAAATGGCCTGTGACCGACGGCCCGCAAATGCGCAGTAGAGACCAACTCTACCGCGCATGTGCGGGCGAGCACGTCGCTCTGAGGCAGCTTCAGAAAGAAAAAAAAATGGCGGCGTCCAGTGGCAGCAGCGGCGGGAGCGACGGCGGTAGCGAGCGGCGGCGGTGGCGACGGCGGTAGCGGGCGGCGACGGCGGTAGCGAGGGAGGGAGAAGAGAGAGAGAGGGAGGGACGGACTGAGTGGGAGGGAGGGACGGAGAGAGAGTGGGAGGGATTGAGTGAGGGGGAGGGATTGAGTGAGGGGGAGGGATTGAGTGAGGGGGAGGGAGTGGGACTGAGTGAGAGGGAGAGGGGGGACTGAGGGAGGGAGTGGGACTGGGAGAGAGAGGGAGGGAGTGGGACTGAGGGAGAGTGAGTGTGACTGAGTGAGTGAGAGGGAGGGGGGAGGGAGTGACTGAGTGGGAGGGAGTGACTGAGTGGGAGGGAGGGATTGAGTGAGGGGGAGGGACTGAGGGAGGGAGTGGGACTGAGGGAGAGGACGGAGGGAGTGGGGACTGAGTGAGAGTGAGTGGGACTGAGTGAGTGAGAGGGAGGGAGAGAGGGGGGAGGGAGTGAGTGAGACTGAGTGGGAGGGAGGGACTGAGTGATAGGAGAGGGAGGGTGGGGAGGAGTGGGTGAGGGAGGGGGTGGTGAAGAGTGAGGGGAGAGAGAAAGAGGGGGAGGTGAGAGACAGAGGGATGTAGCCCGTTTTAACGGGCTTAACGGCTTGTGGGCTATAAAGCTGAACAGATGATGGGGATGGGCTGTATGGTCTTTCTGTGCTGTCATGTTCTCTGTTTCTATGTAAATAAAAAAAAAAAACAGCAAGTTATTATGGGGGGAAAAAATCACATTTTCTTCTGACTTCTAAATTTTTTTGCTGCACCCCCAATTCTTCTAAGTATTTTTCCACCCCTATAAACAACCTAATGCAATTTTCAAGTACTGAATCTGAGGCATATGAGTTATTAGTTTAACTGAAGAATAATGCAAGCTGCTTCAGTATTTGGTCCATAAAACGTAATACAAACATTTGTTTTTCCTACCATCTTTATAGGCAGCCACATATTCCTTTGCAGTTGTAGTTAGTACAAAGCTGTACTTTTATCTGTATTAAGTATCTACCCCCTACTATGCAATCAACAGTTCATGCTGGCAGGCTATGGTGGCAATGCCTGATTATCCCGATTTTCTGGACAGAAATGTTGTCAGTTTCATGAAGCAGCGGGACATTTGCTATCTGCAGAATGTGTAATATTGTTTTTAAAGGACACGTTCCGTTTCAATCTAAAAAGGAGACGGGATTGTTGCTAGTCACTGGAACAGACTTGTTGATTCCAGACTTCTTGAGGGGATACAGTTGTTTGGGAATTATGCATGCATTGGGACAGCCAATCCAAACAATAAAGCAAAATTTTGTAATGTTAGTGAAATTTGGAAACTATTTCTGGAACGGGAGTTTCTGTCCTGCTTGAATATGGCCTTTCTGGATCAAAGTTTTCTTTACTAATATATATGAAGAAATGTTTTATTTTATAGTCATTTTTATTTTTTAATTATTTCATGTGAATTTAGGCTGCAGCATGATGTATTGTTTTGCTGAAATGTTTCATTGCTTTATCAGTTGATCTGTAGTAAACATTCTTTTACAATTTCCCTAAAAACCTGCTAATGATGACTCAAGCTGTACTAGCAGTTGTACGGTGCACGCTGCCTGTGTTTCCCCCCTCCACTGCTCACATTTTTGTCTGTTTTTCTTTGCTTCCTTTCCTCCTCCAACGTCTTCACTTTTCCCTGGCGTCCTCATTCTCCTCCCCTCGTGTGCCCTGGTGGCAGGGGCAGCTCTGGGCTCCTGCAGGAGTGACTCCTTTCCGCAGCCCAGCGGAAGGGGCCACCTTGGTTACAGTGGCAATAGGCTCTTCCCTCCTTTGGCACGGCAAGAGGACCTGCCTAGGCTGCTGCGGTGGCAATGCTTCCCACTCTCTTTGGCCTGGCAGTTGGGGCCTGCACAGTGTGCTGTGGTGGCAGCTCTTCCCTCTCTTTGGGGCTGATGTAATAAGACCCGTGGTGAAATCGGCACTAGTTACCTGCGTGTATATATATATTTTTTTTGTGCGGACAGCAAAAGCAGGCAACTCTGTGGGATGTCATAAAATCCACACAAAACAAATATCTCCGCACTGAAGGCCCTATTCAGTGAACCTGCATTAATGTGGTGACCCGTGATTGCTTCTTGGTTGAAAGCCTTCCCCTTTCATTTATTTGTTGAGTTTTATATACAGTCATTCGGTGAAGCCATCACAATGGTTTACAAGATTCAAAAGATAGTATCTTAACATATGCGAATTAAGGGTATAACAGGATACATGTTATATTCGAAAATGAGCGGATAAAGGGGATGGGAGTGTGTAGGATTAGAGGGGATGGGGGGGGGGGGAGTGCTATGGGGGGTGAATAAAAAAGAGTGGGGAAAGGAGGGTTACAAGGGTGGGGAAATTAGTTAAAGTTATTCTTTTTTATAGTCTGACGTAAAATCATTTTTGAATGAGAAGGGTTTGCTTGGTGCTGGTTGATGTCTTGTTTTTGCGTGGTTTCCATTGGTAATTCTGTTGGGTGTTTGGATGTTGTGATACTTGATTGTCAATGTAGACTTTGTAAAACAGCAACAACACAAAGAGCAACAAAATCGCGACCCTGTCGAAACTAAGTAACACAAACAAAAGGTATCGCCACACCTATAACCCAATCACACCGTCAATTATATTTTTAGAAAAAATTATTTAGAAAACAGGACTGCATCAGCAAGCCTTTGTCAACGTGCACAATATAACCATATTGAGCCGTCCGGTCTTTTCAATCATTTGCAGCCTGTCATGTGAGTTCAAAAGTGTTCAAAAGCCCACTGTAAATCTCATACTTGGGGCAGTTTTCACAGTGTACGGAATTCTGATAATTGTTCCACAAAAATACCAAAGTCCTCTTTCGGCAGTTTCCCTATGCAACAGCTGCTTGAGTAGGATGAGGTAGCCAAGAGTTCAAACCTCATACACACTGTAAAATTCATTCATGCAGGTAACATTATAACAACTCATTATTAACATCAGTGTCAGAGGTGCCGACTCGACAGCGGCCGTGTTTCTCAGCCTGCCGGCTGCTTCTTCAGGAGTCCAAGAGTTCTACGAGGGAAATGTGGATAACAAACAATCAGCATATAATTCTGAATGGGAAACTTGCACTTAACTGACAACGGTGCGATCACCTCTTGAAAGTAGGACCGAAGTCTCAAAACATCCTTTGCAGCGAACGCCGAGCTAGAGACCGCATCCCGCGAAAATGACTGATTAAATAGCCCGCGCCTTTGCGGACGTGATGACGTCACCATGGACGTACTCAATCGTCAAGCGAGAAGAAATAATCTCAAAAACATGTATAAAATTAGCGACCAACATAAATGATTCATAGGAATACTGTGTATTCCAAAGTATTATTAAGACCCTGAGGATGAACAGTGTTTAAACGATGGATCCATTTCTGTTCAGCTTGAAGCAGTTTCTTGTCAAAGTCTCCCCCTCGCCATGAGGGGATCAGCTGTTCGAGCACACAGACCTTTAAATCCTCAAAAGTATGTGTAAAATCAATACAATGAGTAACAAGTGGCGCAGTGATTCTGCGCATATTAATGCATGATCTATGTTCTATTAGTCTAGTTTTCAAGGCTCTCTTAGTTTTACCAACGTAACAAAGTTGACAGGGACATTGTATAATATATATAACTCCTGTAGAAACACAAGTAGTGTTTTGATGTAAATAAATGTTGGCATTCAATGTTGAAAAATGTAAGACTGAAGTTTCTATCATCACTTGGCAAACAGTGCATGAACCACATTTCGAATGAGAGCCAGATTGGTAAGATAAATCACGGATCGTGGAGTCTGAGTGTACCAGCTGATCTTTGAGATTAGCTCCTCGGGTATATGCAAATCTGGGGCTTTGTTGAAATTCTGGATGCAATTGTAAGATGTTCCAATTATGAGAAATGATCCACTTGATTCTCGACGACATAGAAGTGAAAGGTAGAATGCACATAAGAGCGTCATCATTATCATCAGATCGTGGTAGAAATAACCATTCTCGGTGAGTGTATTTGGCCCTTAAATAGGCCTTTTTTATACATCTAGAAGGATAACCCCTTTGAAGAAATCTGGTCCACAAATCTTTAGCTTGATGTTGGTATTCAGATAAAGTGGTGCATAGACGCCTCAGCCTAAAAAACTGGCTGGTAGGTAAGCTCTCTTTTAATGATCTGGGATGGGCACTAGAAAAGTGCATCAAGGTGTTGCTTGCAACCGGTTTCCGAAATAACGTAGTTTCAAACCCTGTGCTTGTTTTGGAAATATGAATATCCAAAAAGTCGATATGTGTATGATGTATGTTGGCAGAAAATCTTAAATGATGATTACAGTGGTTAAGCCATACTGTGAATTCATGAAACACTTCAATAGATCCAGTCCAAAACAGGAAAATATCATCAATGTATCTTCTCCATACTGGTATATATTGACTAAACGGATTGTTTGTGTAGATCCAGTTGTCTTCGAAATGACCCATAAACAAATTGGCTATATCTGGGGCCATGGTTGCCCCCATGGCCGTGCCACAGATCTGCTGGTAATAGGTGCCTTCCCATGCAAAAAAATGTTTTGTCAAAGCTACACACGTCAGTGCTTCCAAAAACGATGAAGGAATCCGATGAGGTCGAGGTCGCATTTCAAAAAAAGAGGTGGCAATCTCAATTGCTTGACCCTGGGGGATGTTAGTGTATAAAGCTTCCACGTCAAGAGTAACCAAATAAATCGATGTCAGATCTACCTGATCATCATGGTATTCATCTAAAAATTGTATAAGATGTTGAGAGTCTCTTACATATGATGTCAATTCTGATACGAAAGGGGCAAGAAAGAAATCCACAAATTGAGATAAGGGTTCTAACAAAGAACCTCTGCTCGAAACGATCGGCCTTCCTGGAGGGTTAGTGATATCTTTGTGGACTTTAGGTAATATGTAGAACACTGGAACCTGTGAATTTTTCTTATCTTATCTGAATACCAACATCAAGCTAAAGATTTGTGGACCAGATTTCTTCAAAGGGGTTATCCTTCTAGATGTATAAAAAAGGCCTATTTAAGGGCCAAATACACTCACCGAGAATGGTTATTTCTACCACGATCTGATGATAATGATGACGCTCTTATGTGCATTCTACCTTTCACTTCTATGTCGTCGAGAATCAAGTCGATCATTTCTCATAATTGGAACATCTTACAATTGCATCCAGAATTTCAACAAAGCCCCAGATTTGCATACACCCGAGGAGCTAATCTCAAAGATCAGCTGGTACACTCAGACTCCACGATCCGTGATTTATCTTACCAATCTGGCTCTCATTCGAAATGTGGTTCATGCACTGTTTGCCAAGTGATGATAGAAACTTCAGTCTTACATTTTTCAACATTGAATGCCAACATTTATTTACATCAAAACACTACTTGTGTTTCTACAGGAGTTATATATATTATACAATGTCCCTGTCAACTTTGTTACGTTGGTAAAACTAAGAGAGCCTTGAAAACTAGACTAATAGAACATAGATCATGCATTAATATGCGCAGAATCACTGCGCTGCTTGTTACTCATTGTATTGATTTTACACATACTTTTGAGGATTTAAAGGTCTGTGTGCTCGAACAGCTGATCCCCCTCATGGCGAGGGGGAGACTTTGACAAGAAACTGCTTCAAGCTGAACAGAAATGGATCCATCGTTTAAACACTGTTCATCCTCAGGGTCTTAATAATACTTTGGAATACACAGTATTCCTATGAATCATTTATGTTGGTCGCTAATTTTATACATGTTTTTGAGATTATTTCTTCTCGCTTGACGATTGAGTACGTCCATGGTGATGTCATCACGTCCGCAAAAGCGCGGGCTATTTAATCAGTCATTTTCGCGGGATGCGGTCTCTAGCTCGGCGTTCGCTGCAAAGGATGTTTTGAGACTTCGGTCCTACTTTCAAGAGGTGATCGCACCGTTGTCAGTTAAGTGCAAGTTTCCCATTCAGAATTATATGCTGATTGTTTGTTATCCACATTTCCCTTGTAGAACTCTTGGACTCCTGAAGAAGCAGCCGGCAGGCTGCGAAACATGGCCGCTGTCGAGTCGGCCCCTCTGACACTGATGTTAATAATGAGTTGTTATAATGTTACCTGCATGAATGAATTTTACAGTGTGTATGAGGTTTGAACTCTTGGCTATCTCATCCTACTCAAGCAGCTGTTGCATAGGGAAACTGCTGAAAGAGGACTTTGGTATTTTTGTGGAACAATTATCAGAATTCCGTACACTGTGAAAACTGCCCCAAGTATGAGATTTACAGTGGGCTTTTGAACACTTTTGAACTCACATGACAGGCTGCAAATGATTGAAAAGACCGGACGGCTCAATATGGTTATATTGTGCACGTTGACAAAGGCTTGCTGATGCAGTCCTGTTTTCTAAATAATTTTTTCTAAAAATATAATTGACGGTGTGATTGGGTTATAGGTGTGGCGATACCTTTTGTTTGTGTGACTTTGTAAAACAGCCATATTTTTAGATCCTTTTTGAATGTTTTGAGGTTAGGTTGGGTTCTCAAATCTTTTGGGAGGGAGTTCCATATTTTAGGGCAGGCGATGGAAAATGCTCATAAGACAGTAGTGAATTAGTGATCCGGGAGTTAGACTGAAGGTTGGTAGAGCAATGTCTAACCCCTTCATCATCCGTCACCGACCACGTGGGAGCTATAATGGTGGATGCCGGTGAGCGGAGGAAATGCAGTAGTGATCAGCATTTCTGACATGTGCCTTTTCCCTCTCCAGCCTCTCTTCTGGCTTCTGCTGCTTAACATTTTGACCTCCAGAGAGGCGCTTATACCTAACGCCTTCTCAGACCCAGGCACTAAAAGACCCATTAAAAAAAAAAACCCACACTACTGCTGGTGCCACTCTCTGCATTGCTCATGAATACTAATTGACTCTTTTGTATGCCATTAGCATGGACTTGCATTAAATGAGCCATGGCTTTTTGAACGGATTTGTGTGCGTGTTTTTTTTTCTAACCGCGCTATTACGTACACGCATAAGATTAGTGCGGGAAAACATGCCTAATACCTCGTGCACAAATCTGCGGCAGGTCTGCAGCTTATTACACTGGCCCCCTTTGGCCAGGCAGCAGGGGGATGCCCCAGGCTGCTGCTGCTGAGAAGACAGCTCTTCCCGCTCTTTGGCCTGGCAACAGGGGGCTGCCACGTGCCAGTGCTGCACCAGCTTCTTTTGGCTGGAGTCCCACTCGCAAATTCGTTAAAGCTGCTTTGCTTTTAACGGGTTTGCAGAGTGGTTTCTTGAAGTTGGTGCAAGAAATGTATATAGTTAACATGTCAGCCTGCTTGTTTTTTTAATTTAAATATTACAATGGATGATGGTAATCCCTATTAAACTAATCATTACACAACCAAGATGACATGACACTAATGATGGCATTAGGATAAACGCAACTGGGCCACAATGAAACTGTAAATGTTGCTCCTTGTATCTTTCCTGTGCTTGGCTTAGAGAGGTATGTTTATATGTGTATATAATACAAAGCTTGCAATTCTTTCACCAGCTGTTGCATAATCGCAAATAATCAGGAAACAATTAGAGCAAAATGAGTGTGCAGGGAATTCTAGTGGATCAGAATGGGTGGTCTCGGGCCTCAGATAGTGCAACTGAGCAGAATTGTATAAATGCTGTAATCTTTTTATGGGTATGTTACTTGGAAAGGTTTTCTGCAGCCATCAGCGAGTTAGGATGCTGTGTTGTCATCTAAGTATTGTGAGCAGTTTTTCAAGCATGTAATATTCATAATATGTATGGATCTACCCTGAGCTCTTTTTAAATTATTCCAAGACATATCTACTGTGCCTCCCAGCTATATGTGCATTCTCCTGCAGGAAAAGTGCTTCTCCAGTGTCGAGCAGCAGCGATAGAACAGCAAAATGAATTAAGCAGGCAGTCACTTGAGGACTTTTCTGTATGTATTGAATATTCAGATATCCTCTCCCATATTTATTAAAAAAAAAAAAAAAAAGTAATAAAACCCCATGCAGCTATCATTTCCAAACACATGCTGACTTTAGGCTCCGTATGCTGCAGTGTGTTTATTATATGTCAGATGCAAAGTTGTTTTCTGGAAATAATAGAGAAGGATTACAAAGGATTAAATCCTTTCAGTTGTAATTGAAGTAAAGTTGTTTAGTAAAATGCTGGGGGAGTGTTTTAAACTTTTGTTTTGTATACTGCTTTGAAGCGGCTGACCAGCTACAAATGGCAGAATAAACATATTACATTAAATTAATGCTTAAAATGTAAATTCCTTTTTAAAATTAATTGATAGAATGGGAGTTTCTGCTAAAGCAGTGTACATGGACATGGGTTTTCTCTAACTATATGTTTTAATCCAAATTTATCCTGATTTTAGTTAGTAGTGGCAAATAATGAAATAACCATGCTTGTAACTGGTGAGTTGCAGGGTATCCCAAAGATTTCTGCTCTTCTCATAGGACAAGCAGGATGGTAGTCCTCGCATATGGGTGACATCATCAGGATGGAGCCCAATCGCTGAACACTTTTGTCAAAGTTTCTAGAACTTTGACTGGCACCACTGAGCATGCCCAGCATGGTACCAACCCTTCATTCAGCAAGGGTCCCCCTTCAGTCTCTTTTTTTACGCACAGCTCTTGCCCCGCACAGTTAGGAGCTCTTCCACGGTTTCCTGACAGGAAAATATTCTTCAGGAAAAAGTTGCAAATTTTCAAAAATTTTCACCCCAGCTGGAGTCCCCCTTGTATACCGTCGATACCCGTCTCCATTTGGTAAGTTTTACTACTTTTTCAGTCGGTTACCGACGGTTCCAACTTTTAGGGCCAGAGGTCACCGACCGTGCCGCTGCCTAAATTTTTGATGACAACGATGGCGACGGTGTTTTGTAGGTGCCCAGACTGTCCGAGGACAATTTCCATCACCGACCCTCACCAGGTTTGTGTGTTGTGCTTGGGCCCTACCCATGATGTAGATTCGTGTACCAACTGTGCCCAAATGACCCCTAAAAGGCGTCGGGCTCGTTTGGAAAAATGGCTTTATTGTTCCATTCCAAACAGGTTTCTTCATCTAAAGCTTCAAAGTCATTGACACCGTCGCCAGCCAAGTTCCGTCACCGATCAGATACCGATGACTCTCGATCTGCATCGAGGACTTCGGCTTCTGCTTCTTCGGTGCCGGACACCAGTAAGGGCGACCATAGGGAAAAGCATCGGCATCACAAAACCTTACTATCTGATTCGAGCGCACTGGTGGCCTCCACTTCCAATCAGCCACCGAGGAAGAAGGCCCGTGCCGAGGAGCCCCAAACCTCCTCAGTGCCGGGTTCACCGAGGCGGCCCTCGCCTTCAGTGGAGGCACCGACCGATGAGCCATCTACACCGGTGGTTGTTCCGGCGGTGCCCATCCAGCTTCCCACTCTGGACCTGGTCTTAACAACGCTGAACCGGATGGTTCAGGAGGCAGTGGTGCAAGCTCTCCATGGACACCCAATTCCATCGGCACCGATACCAGCTCCGATTCAGGATCCAATGCCACCGATTCTTGCACCGTTACTGAACAGGATCGATGCACTCATCGGTGCTTTACCTTTGGCACCGAGGAAAACACAGTTACCTCCGGGTCCTTCGCCCATTCCCCTCTCTTCAGATGAGGGGGAATCGCCGATACCAGGCCCTTCTGGAGTGATACCACCGAGGAGGCCACCGAGGTCAGAGTCCTTCAGGACCGCTTTTGCCACTGATGCCCCATCGACCTCTACCGATGCCAACACTGGTGCCTTCGGTGTCTCAACCTCCTCTTTTATATTTTATTTATTTATAAATTTTTATATACCGCCGCTCATCAAAGATATCACGTCGGTGTACAGTGAACAGGAACTTACGCCAGAGCGTTTTACATTTAACAGAGTTATATAAGCGTTATACAATTAAAAAAGGCAAGTATATAAATATTTGAACATAAAACAAGTAGAATCTTTTAAAAAAAACAAAAAAACAGAACTATCATTTAGTTGTAACTTAACTGAGCTGAATTAAAACAATACTATAGAGTATGAGGATTCAAGGGGAATAGGTAAAAGCTAAGGGAGAGTGTTAGAAGGTGATGGAGTTCTAAATTAGAAGTGGTAAGAGGGGAGCGATTGGAATGGAATGGAAAATGAATGGAATGGAAAATGGACCACCTCCTCCTCCTCTGGCCGGAGGAGGTCCATTTTTGCCCTCTGGAGAACCGTTGGATGCTGGAGATCAGCACTATCATCCTTGGTCTGATGACTCTTTGGATTCCCAAGACACGGGTGATATTCCATCAGTGCCTTCCCCTCCCGAAGAAAGAAGAAAGTCTTCACCAGAGAAAACCTCTCTTTTATAAGTTTCATCAAAGAAATGTCAGAGTGTATACCATTCTCTCTCCAGACTGAAGAAGACTCCAGACATAAAATGTTAGAAGTCCTTCAGTTTGTCAATGCACCAAAGGAGGTAATGTCCATACCTATCCATGAAGTCCTCCTTGACCTCCTTCAACGCAATTGGGAAAATCCAGAAACAGTCCCCCCGGTAAACCGTAAGACTGATCCTACGTATTTGGTCCAAGCAGCACCTGGATTCCAGAAGGCTCAACTTTCCCACCATTCAGTGGGGTCGAGTCTGCCCAGAAAAAGGCCAGAAGGCCAAGACCTCATTCATCCACACCTCCAGGGAAGGAACAGAAGTTCCTCGATGCTTTTGGGCGTAGGGTCTTCCATGGAGCCATGTTAATCTCCCATATTGCAGCTTACCAACTCTACATCTTGTAATACAGCAGGAACCTGTTCAGATAGCTCCAGGATCTTTCTGATACCCTTCCTGACCAGTTCCAGGACCAGCTCAATGTCATTCTTAAGAAAGGTCTAGATGCTGGTAAACATGAGGTACGCTCCGCTTATGATATCTTTGACACAGCCACCAGAGTGTCAGCAGCTGGGATAAGTGCTAGGAGATGGGCCTGGCTTAAGTCTTCAAATCTGCGTTCAGAGTTCAGGAGAGGTTAGTGGACCTCCCCTTTACAGGAGATAACCTCGTCGGTGAAAAAATTCAGGAGACCTTTGCTCAAATTAAAGACCATAACGAGACGCTACGGCAACTCTTGGCTGGGCACATGGAGTTTTCCACCTCTTCTAAACGCCCATTCCGAAAGGAGGCTAAACGAACCACCTTTAAGGCACTCAGATATTACCCACCTCAGACTCTGTCTTGCCCGTCTAGCCCATATCAGAAGTCTCAACCTCTCCAGCCTAGGCCTCAGAAGACGCAGCCTCCTCCAAAGCCTGGTCCGTCCTTCCGGTTTTTGACTGCCCAATAGAGAGCAAATGTCCACCTCCGCCACTGCCGCAATTACCAGTGGGCGGCCGTCTCTGCCACTTCATCAACATCTGGCACACGGTCACCACAGATCAGTGGGTCCTATTTCTAATAGCTCAAGGTTACCATCTCAACTTTCTGTCCATTCCGTTGGACTCCTCGCCTCATCCGACGTGGAGTTCTGCCGACCACTCTCCACTTCTAGAGGAGGAAATAAGATCCCTTCTTCAAGCCAATGCCATAGAACAAGTTCCTTCTCCACAAAGGGGAAAAGGCTTCTACTCCTGGTCCTTCTTAATACCAAAAAAGTCCGGAGGCATTCGTCCGATATTAGATCTTCGGGCCTTGAACAAGTATTTACGAAAGGAAAAGTTCAGGATGGTAACCTTGGGCTCTCTACTGACTGGCTTTGCTCTCTAGATCTCCAAGACGTGTATATGCGCATAGCAATAACTCAGTCTCACAGAAAATTCCTTTGATTTCACATGGGGAACAATCAGTTTCAATACAAAGTGCTCCCGTTCGGCTTGGCATCGGCCCCTTGTGTCTTCACAAAATGTCTGGCAGTAGTAGCTGCATACTTGCGACAACTGGGCACTCACATCTATCCTTGTCTAGACGATTGGTTGCCGAGGTCCCTGTCTGCGGAGGCAGATCTACAATCTCTCCATCTCACCTTGCGGCTACTACTGTCCTTGGGATTTCTAATCAATTACCAAAAGGTCCAATCCGTCTCCGTCCCAAGTTCTCTCTTTCATCGGGGCGGATCTCGATACAATCCAAGCAAAAGCTTTCCTTCCCAGGGACCGCGCTCATACGCTTGCCAAACTTGCAAACACTATGCAGACCCGCTGAACCAGTACTGCTCGTCATGTTCTCATTCTACTGGGTCACATGGCATCTTCAGTACATGTTATGCCAATGGCTCGACTTGCCATTAGAGTTACACAGTCAACGTTAAAATCCCAGTGGTCTCAGGCCCACCATCCAATGTCGAACATTGTCCATGTCACCAGACAGCTTCGTCTCTCACTGGCTTGGTGGATGCAAGATTCCAACCTACTCACAGGCCTACCGTTTCAGGCTCCAGAAACCCAAATAATTCTGACAACAGATGCTTCCACTCTGGGTTGGGGAGCACATGTCCACAACCTGCAAACTCAGGGTACCTGGTCTGCAGCGGAGTCACAACATCAGATAAATTTTCTGGAGCTCAGGGCAATCAGATATGCCCTTCTAGCCTTCAAGGATTGTCTGTCCAACAAGACAATCCTAATTCAAATGGACAATCAAGTAGCCATGTGGTATATCAACAAGCAGTGTGGAACCGGCTCCTACCTGCTGTGTCAGGAAGTAGCGCAAATCTGGACTTCAGCTTTCTCTCTCATTCCATGCTACTGAGAGCAACCTACCTGGCGAGCGTGGACAATGTTCTCACAGACAAACTCAGTCACACATTTTATCCCCACGAGTGGTTGCTGAACCCCACGGTGGCAGAGAACATATTTCAGAAGTGGAGGTTTCCAAGTATAGATCTCTTTGCATCGCTTCACAACCACAAAGTGGAGAACGTCTGCTCACTACATCGCAGTCACAGAATTCCTCTAAGAGACGCCTTTACCCTATCTTGGGCAAAAGGTCTCCTGTATGCTTACCCCCCCACTTCCACTCATCGGCAAGACTCTCGTGAAGCTTCGCCGGGTCAAGGGCCTCATGATTCTCATAGCCCTGTACTGGCTGCATCAAGTGTGGTTTCCCATCCTTCGCGACATCTCAGTTCGTCCACAAATTCGCCTGGGCGCAGATGCGTCCCTGATCTCTCAGAACGCCGGAGCTGTGACATCCGAACCTCCAGGCCGTGTCACTGACAGCCTGATCTTGCAACCCCTTAATCTTTCATACTCAGTATTGCAAGTCCTTGTAGCTTCACGAAAGCCTTATACTAGGAAGTCTTATCATTCTAAATGGAAAAGGTTTTCCTCTTGGTGCCCAATAACAAAATTTCTAGACTATCTCTAGCACTTCTTGGAGTCTGGTCTACAAACTTCATCCATTAGGGTTCATGTCAGTTCAGTAGCCGCCTTCCATAAGGGTACGGGTGATGCCTCAATTTCGACACAACCCTTAGTGCGCTTTATGAAGGGCTTGTTACACCTCAAGGCCCCTCTCTGTCTGGCCCCTTCTTGGGACCTCCAATGTAGCTTTAGCACGGCTTATGAAGCCTCCGTTTGAGCCTCTGCATTTCTGCAAGTTACGTCATCTCACTTGGAAAGTGCTTTTCCTTCTAGCTCTCACATCTGCTTGCAGAATCAGTGAGCTACAGGCGCTGGTAACATACCCACCTTACACAAAATTTCTTCATGATCAGGTGGTCCTGCGCACCTATCCAAAATTTTTACCAAAAGTAGTCTCTGAATTCCATTTAAATCAGTCCATAGTTTTGCCTACTTTCTTTCCTAAACCCCACTCACATCCAGGTGAACGGGCTCTGCATTCCTTGGACCGCAAGTGTGCGCTAGCCTTCTATTTGGACCGCACTGCAGCCATAGGAAGTCCACCCAGCTATTTGTCTCCTATGATAAAATTAAACTGGGAATCCCAGTGGGAATACAGACCCTGTCTTCCTGGCTGGCGGAATGTATTTCCTACTGCTACCAACAAGCAGGCCTTCCGCTCCAGGAACGAGTTACAGCGCACTCCATTAGAGCAATGGCAATGACGGTAGCACACCTTCAGTCTGTACCTCTTACTGACATCTGCAGGGCTGCTGCATGGAGTTCTCTTCATTCTTCTGCAGCTCATTATTGCCTGGACAAGGCTGGCACTCAGGACTCTATCTTTGGCCAGTCTGTTCTATGCAATTTATTCTCAGCTTAATACCCATCTTCCTTCCAACAGCCTGCTGGGAATTTCAGGCTGCCCTCTTATCCAAAACCACCCCTGTTGTTATGCCTCTTGCATGTCTTTGGGTGCTTTTGGTACATTGCTTGGGCATCCTCTGCTCGCTATTCACCCATATGTGAGGACTACCATCCTGCTTGTCCTGTGAGAAAGCAGAGTTGCTTACTTGTAACAGGTGTTCTCACAGGACAGCAGGATGCTAGTCCTCACGAAACCCACCCGCCACCCCGCGGAGTTGGGTATGCTTGCGATTTGTTGTTTTATTTTTGACATGTACTTTTTACTATATGCGAGACTGAAGGGGGACCCCTGCTGGATGCAGGGTTGGTACCATGCTGGGCATGCTCAGTAGTGCCAGTCAAAGTTCTAGAAACTTTGACAAAAGTGTTCCGTGATTGGGCTCCATCCTGATGATGTCACCCATATGTGAGGACTAACATCCTGCTGTCCTGTGAGAACACCTGTTACAGGTAAGCAACTCTGCTTTCATGGGCAGATGGTCTTCCTACCCAGTGTGGTAACATGGCCAAGTGGCTTAGGAAAACAGCCAAGGGAAATAAGGAGGCAGATTCTGGCTGTCCTTAGGTGCAGTTTATTTACTGTAAGAAAACCAAAATCAAACAAATAATGCAGCTCACCTTAACTTTAGGTAGTACACAATCTTAAACATAAGAGGTCTTAGCAAAGGGTGGGTCTCTGCCTGCTCCCTGGGGCTGTTTAACCCTTCCAGGCCCTGAGTTCTTAAACTCTGGTTGAGGGGCTCCTCCCTTCACCCAGAATTCTCTGTGGGTCTGGATTTTAAGGAGGACTGGGATAGACAGCTGTGCCCTGTCCTTTAAGTTAGTCTGGGGCAGTTTTCTATATATTCCCCTACACCTGGGCTCTGGTGGACTCTTTTTCGTAAAGGCGCAAATGGGAGAGATCTCTGTCATTTGGCCCATATGATCCTGTTTATTAACTGAAACAAAGAAGAGTGGGTTTTAATAACTTATTCTAAATATCTGTACATTCATGATTAGATCACACAGAAAGATGGCTGTGGTGGGAAGGCATGTAGACTTGTTTTTGTTTTGTTTTTTGTATTTACTATCTCTCTTTTTTTTTTTTTTTTTAAGCTCGCCTACATAGTAGCAGCAAATAATCTTTATTCCACCTACACACACGTTTTGATCTTAACATTTGAATAAAAAAAAAATGTGGTGTGTGTTCCTACATTATTTCACATCTGATAATCTCGTCACCCCCATAGACTACTAGAGACCTTTGTATACAACAGGGAACTCATAACATCAGGTTTCAAGTCAAGACTCAGAGATGCCGATCATACATCTGTTTTTCTGGGGTGGGAAGGCATCTTTTCTATTTCACTTCCCAGCAGCAATCAGGAGTTCTGGGAATGTAATCCAGACCAGCTTCAAACCCCAGGTGGCATCATAGCACTTACTGACCCCTTCTCCCGTGACTGTTCTGCATGCCTTGATTTCCTCTAGTTTTCAATGGAGAAGAACCACTGCAGTACAACCGTTCTGCTTTGCAAATGCTTCTGCGTGGTTCTTTTTTTTTTTTTTTTTTTTGAAGGGTGGAGGGGGAAGCACTGATGCAGCATCTTCTGAGCAATACTGCCCAGAGAACCTGACTATCGGGAAATGGGGGCCCTGTTTTGGGGGTTCATGGTTGAGACATAGGCAGCTAGCAGGAACTAGTTAAGTCTAGAGGTGTTTGCAAGTGCTGGTCATTGTTAAGCAGGCTATCACAATACCTTCAGTGAATGAGATAAGTCCATGAAACAAAGGCAAAGTCCAAGCAAGCTATTGCAGTGCCCTTAGCAAACTGAGGCAAGCTCATAAGGCAGAAATGGAAGTTTAGTGAAGGCCAAAGGTCTAAAGCCAGGAAATACAGAGAAGGCAAGATACAGGGACAATCAATGCACAATCCGGAACTGGTAACAAAGGCAGAAATACCAGAACCAGGCAAGGCAAGGTCAAATTCCAGAAAGTTTTAAAGAAACAAAGTCTGGTACATGACTGTGCAACAAAAATGCATTACTACTTACTATGGGCTAGGTATTGCATTTCCACTTCACAGTGGAAGCAGTGAGGAGCACAGGAACGGGAAGAGCTAAAAAAAAAACCAAAACCAAAAAAACCCAAAACTCTAGGGGCAGGGCTTCTGCTGGACTAGATCAGAAACAGGAGAGGAGACTGAGCACAAGTAAATAGAATACAGACACTTGAAACCAGTCAGGGAATAGGAGAGAAGATGAATGTAGAAACAGAGGCAAAGTCACAAGTGAGCTGCCTGAAAGGCATACTGCATTAATAATACTATTTGGGTTTCTAGCCTGTCCTTACAAATAATACCCAAGACAACATACAGCGTTATTAGTGTTCAGGTACAAACAAGTCCCTGCCCCAGAGACCTTACAATTTAAGGGGGTGCCTGAGGGAACAGGAGGTAGTAACTTGCCTAAGGTTACAAGAAGTCAGCAGGGGATGGGATTTGAACCCTGATTCTCAGCCTACTGCCCTACCCATCAGGTCATGCCCTGCCAGGTCGGTGTCCTGACACTGCCCTAGGAGTAAACAGAATGGAAATTCCCATGTTCCTTCAAACTATGCCTTTTCAGTTTGGTTACCTACTGTGTCTGTTTCAAAAACATGCCTATCATAACTAGGCAGTGCGTGTTATCCGTTTGTAGCCATTATCCTTCAAATCTTTTTATTACTAATGAAAATTCAAAGTTGATTTTGCCTGAATATTGCTATCAAAAACACAGAAATACAGCCACACCCCAGAGTGGTTTTGCAAAGAATTGTTTTTGTCAATAATAAGCCATATTTACTGTTATAAGTGTTGTCTTCTGTGTTAGGTGTGTGGCAAGGGCTGGACAGAAATGAGAGCTTCATCAATAACTGCAATTGCTGTAGATTGCAGGAGCTAAGTATATAAACCCCTACCCAAGTCATGGTATTAAATTTCCCTTTTTATAGTGGGCAAATGGATTTTGTCTGGTGTTAGTAAGACAGATGTTAATAGTCATGGCAGTTACCTTAATGACTACGAGATTACAGTAGGGGCCTGTCTTCCCTTCTATTGTGTAGTTTTATGTAATGGGTCTCGGGCTCTGTCGGAGTTAGAGAGGAGAAACTGGAGCAGAAGTGGTACTCTGTTTCCTAAGATAGATTGAGAATAACTACTGTGAACAATATTTTAACCTTACCATAACAACTTTGATGTATATTAGAGGTTTTTCACAAGTTACATGAAAGTGCTTTCTTCTTCCAGCTTAATTGGAACCAGTGCTGGGATTCTGGTACCACGAGCCTTCATTCACATCTACCCAGCGACTTTCCCCTCTATTTTAATAGAGCCACCTTCCCACTGTTCTTAGTTTGGATATTGTGGCAGCAGTCCTCCCAGAGCTCTGTATCACGGGCCCTAACGCCACCCTCAACGATTCTCTCTCTCCTTTCGGAGAGAAGCAAACGCCTCCGCAGCATCGCCAGCCCGGGATGCAGGAGACCCGACTCGGGGATTGAACTGGGGCTCTTTTCACGTGGCAGACACGGAACTACTGGGCTAGCCCCCCCAACGCGCTTTCTTAAATGAGACCTGCCATTTTTTTATTCCTACAGGAGCACTTAGTCTGAGGATATTCAGCTATTGAGCAACGTTCCCATAAAGTGCAAAATGCAATAGTAAAACGTAACACGTTCCAAGAGAGAGTTTAAAAATGTTTGTTTAAACGTCAGTATGCATTTGGTCTCTCTCTCTCTCTCTGTCTGTCACCATTTTCTGTGGTTAATGGGGATACTTTTTTCAGTCATTTTTGTTCATAAAACCTGGTTTTGTGCGTACTGAAGAGGGCCATTCTGGGGGGGCTAGGCTGGGGCAGACTTAGATGCATATGTGTGTAAGTGTACATGCATGAATTGTGCCTCCCAGAGTAGAGGGGCAACTTTCTGCAAATGAATGTGTGCGCACACTTGGCCAATTACCCGAGTATTTTCAAAACGAGCTTACGGGCATAATTGTATTTTGAAAATACTCTGTAAAATCTGAGTGTACAATATACACGCAGACTTTACCGCCAATTACATTTAACCACTCACAAACAAAATGTTATCCAATGAGTTTCTCACAGTGGTCACTAAATGTCAATTCACAAATGTTGTAATATGAAGTAACATAAAAACATTTACCATAATAATAAATAAAAATATTAGCACAAGCTAAAAAATATTTTCTCTGGTCAGTGTTGGTTCCCTGTGTTACTGCACCCACATTACTTCTTGGCCATAAAAAGTTGAAACAGCTCGCTCTAAAAGCTAGGCAGATGATCTAGATGCACAGACCGAACGGGCCACCCTTGGCAGCTCTTCGTGGGTTCTTTTGACTGATGACGAGTTATGTACTCAGCTAGGGATGGGCCCAAACCCTACCCATTTATTGCACTTAAATAAAAGAAATCCCCATAAACCCTTCCTAACTACGTGTGTGCGGTGCAATTCCTCTTCTGTGTTTCTTGTGTTTGGGAGGTGCCTGTGTATGTGCATTAAACATTGTTGTTGACAAGGTAAAACAATCGAGGCGCGATCTGGAACCGGTAACACAGGCACAAATGCCAGAACCGGGCAAGGCAAGGCCAAATTCCTGAAAGTGTTAAAGAAACAGCGTCTGGTACATGGCTGTGGAACAAAACTGCGTTACTACTTACTATGGATTGGGTACTGCATGTCTTCGTCACAGTGGAAGCAGTGAGGAGCTCAGGAATAGGAAATAAAACCATGATCTCCAGCTTCGTTTTTATTCTTTGGATTATTTAGACAGTTATTGTTAGTTTAATGTCCCCAAATAGTAATGTCTGTGTGGACACTTCAGTATTCACTAGATTGGGCTTTTGTACTTCTTTTACGTACTAGACTACCATAGTAACATGGGCCTGTGAGGCTCCTATGACTTTCTCACATTTTAGGCTCAGAACCTGTGACAGGCCGATACAGTACAGTGCGCTCCGACGGAGCGCACTGTTAACCCGCCATTGGATGCGCGTTTTCCCTTACCTCTTATTCAATAAGGGGTGGAAAACGCGAGTCCAACCCCCGAACCTAATAGTGCCCTCAACATGCAAATGCATGTTGATGGCCCTATTAGGTATTTGCACGCGATTCAGAAAGTAAAATGTGCAGCCAAGCTGCACATTTTACTTTCGGAAATTAGCGCCTACCCAAAGGTAGGCGCTAATTTCTTCTGGCACTGGGAAAGTGCACAGAAAAGCAGTAAAAACTGCTTTTCTGTGCACCCTCCGTCTTAATATCATAGCGATATTAAGTCGGAGGTCCCGAAGAGTAAAAAAAAAAGTTAAAGAAAAAAAAAATTGAAATCGGCTGGCGGCAGTCGGGTCAAAAACCGGACGCTCAATTTTGCCGGCGTCCGGTTTCCGAGCCCATGGCTGTCAGCGGGCTCGAGAACCGACGCCGGCAAAATTGAGCGTTGGCTGTCAAACCCACTGCCAGCCGCCGCTCCTGTCAAAAAGGAGGCGCTAGGGATGCGTTAGTGTCCCTAGCGCCTCCTTTTGCCCGTTTCTACCGCCGGGCCTCATTTGAATACTGTATCGCGCGCACAGGTGAATGGCCTGTGCGCACGCCGGGAGAGCGGGCATTCGCGGACTTTACTGAATCGGCCTGTCAGAGCAGCAAGGCTGCTCTGTTACTCTCTTTGACTTGTGCACAGTTTCAAATTCAGCATCTCTTTTATGCCATAGAAACATGACAGCAGAAAAAGACTATATAGCCTATTTAGTCTGTCTGCATCCTGGTCTCTTCTTTTAAAAATTACTGTTTGTTTATGTATTTGTCAGTTATGTTTTCATTGGTAAGTATCCCTAACCACATTTCAGAAATTGAAATTGTCCTGCATTCAGAATGTTTGCAACAGGTTTAATGAAGAATTTAATACTGGAATTAATATGCAAGGATGGAAAGAAATGAATTTTGAATCCTCTCTGTAGGAGAATTTATTCTGAATCAATTATAATTTTTCAAATTGATAAATCTGTTTCCACAAAGAGTTTTTGGTTCCTTCCTTTCCAGTAAATTCTGGCTAAAAGAGTGACATGAGCTAAGTTGTAATTATGTTTTGATTTTTGTTCCAAGTGAGAAAAAAAAATCTGAAGTGGAGACATATGAATAGTTTGAAGTGTAAATTTTTATTCTTGCCCCCAAAGCAAGTCTGAAATAAATGAAAACTCCTCACCAGCTATCATTTTCTTACCTTTTTTTTTTTTTTTTTTTTTTTTATATAGAGGACATATCCCATGTAAAATTCAATGAGTTTACTCAAAATGTTACCACAGTTTATGAAAATCACCTCTAGTGTCTCTTAAGATCTTACCTTCTTGGGAGTAGAATAATTTGGAAACATCTCAACTTGGTTTTTATGAAATTTACTTGAAAGCGTGTTGGAAAAAGTTTACACCTCCTTTCTTCATTATGGAACTTTTACAAAAGGACTTCTGACACTGAAGAAGTGAAGATACCCCTGCAAAGTCTAATATTGTCTTAGACAGAGGTACAGGATCCTTTGTGGTACTATTAAGTCCCATAGCCGCCTTTGACGCCATAAAGCTTAACATTCTTTTTGGTTGGATTAGAAATCTTGGTGTAGCTGTCAGTTTTAGAATGATTGATTCTGTTCCGAAAATGGAGACAACAGTAGGCAGTGTTAGATAATTTTTCTTCTACCTACCATCAGTTGGCTTTGGAGTGCCTTAGGGCTTGACTCTGTCTCCATTATTTAACATCTTCATGAAGCGGTTAGATGAGGTTATTAGACAATTCAGTATGCAGTACTACATTTATTCAGATGATGATCAGCTTGCATGTACCTTTACAGTCTGATAATAGTGTGGGAGCAAACAGAATAAAAAGAAATTTAACTATGGACAAATAGAAATAGGCTTATACTCAATCCAGTGAATACATATTTTATATGTGGACCAGTCCCCATTTTTTAGAGTTAAGTTTATTATTACTAGACGATACCCCTCTTTCAGCAAGTAAAAAAAAAAAATTGGATGTGTAATTAATAATGAAACATCAAATTCAAAACATTGGAAAACAAACTTTCTTCTGTCTGTGGGCTGTCTTTCTATTATGACTATGTTTGATGTGCCAGGATTTTATTGCTGTAATACAGTCACTGATGAGGCACGGTTCGACTATTGTAACAATTTTTATTATGGCCTCCCACAAAAATCCTTGCTTACTTTTCTTCCTGCTAGACCAGTCATGGCATATAGGATTTCCCTCCTCCACAACTGATGTAGACAGAGGACACACCTCTTTTATGACCTCACTGTGGACTAGAAGAGGGATGTGATCCTAGTCTAAGTCAAACTGTGTGTGTTTGGTGGCGCCTGGACAGGGGAGGTGATCTCAAAAGCCACCATAGCTAGATGGCTCAAGGAAACAACCTCGTCTGCTTGCTGTCAGGTAAGTAGCCCCTGGCAGCACTCTGGGCCCACTCTACAAGGGAACAATCATCAGCCTGGGCAGAGGCAGCTTTGGCCTCTCCAAAGGAAATTTGCATGGCAGCTAAATGGTCTTCCTTGCTTTCTTTTATAAAACACAAGCCGTTAAGCCCGTTAAAACGGGCTACATTACATTTTGTTTTCAGTCCATTTTCTAACACAGCACCCTTCTACACTTTTTCTCCCTCTCTCCCCCTTCCCCTCGTTCACTCCTCCCCTTTCCTCCACTCAGTCTTACTCACCCTCTGTCTCCCACTGCCTTCTTCCCCTCACTCTCACCTCCCTCCCCTTCCCTCAGTCACTCCCACCTCTCTCCCTTCCCTCAGTCACTCCCCACCCTCTCTCAATCCCATCCCCTCCCCCTCAGCCCTCCTCCACTCCCTTTTTCTCTGCTCCACAACTTCTTACCCTTCCACTTACTCACCATCCCTGTCTCTCACCTCTCCTCATTCTCCCTCTCCCCCTTCCATTACTCACATCCCTGTCTCTCACCTCTCCTTCATTCTCCCTCTCCCCCTTCCACTTACTCACATCCCTGTCTCTCACCTCTCCCTCATTCTCCCTCTCCCCTCACTCTTCCCCACCCACTCCTCCCTCCCTCCCTCTCCCTCTCCCTCCCTCTCTCTCCCTCAGTCCGTCCCTCCTACTCAGTCCCTCCCTCTCACTAAGTCACTCCCTCCCTCTCACTCAGTCCGTCCCTCCCTCTCTCTCTCTCCTCCCTCCCTCGCTACTGGCCGCTACCGCCCACTGCCGCTGCCACCTGCCGCCATGTTTTTTTTTTCCTTACCCTGCCTAAGACCGACGTGCTCGCCCGCACATGCGCAATAGAGCTGCTCTCTACTGCGCATTTGCGGCACGTCGGTCAGGCTTCATTTATCTAGTTAGATTACAGACTGGACATTCAGACCAAGGTAGATGCTGCCTTTAAGGGCAGGGATCGTTAAGACAGCCCTGTCGTCTTCATACCCCAGCAAGGAGTAGCTTTGGTAACTCCCAAATGTAATGATTGATGTAGCAGAAAGAAGAGAAGGTTAAATTATTCTCACCTGATAATTTTCATTCCTTGAGTCCTGCTGGACCGGACAGGAATCTACCCAGGAACACAGGATTAAGCAGGGCATGATTGTGTAACACACTCATATTTCTAAGAGGGCTTGTTCTCTCTTTCGGTGACAGCACCTCCCTTCTCACTTGGATCGGTCTTGTGGGCGTTATGATGTATTACAAAAATAAAAAAGGGTGTAAATTGGATAATCACAATGCTCTGGCAGTAGGCTACTGAATTGGTCTAGGACCACATAAAAGAAGTGTGCCCTCTGTCAGCTGTGGAGGAGGGAAATCCCTTATGCAATGATTGATCTAACAGTTATTGAGCAAATAAAATTATCAGGTAAGAATACATTTAACCATAGATCACAATTTGTGCAGAATGCTGCAGCTTGGCTGGTGATAGAGAACACATGCAGATATTGAAATCCTAACATTGACTGCCAAGTTTGCAGTGAATTCAGTTTAAAATACTGATATTAGCTTTTAAAGCATTACAAGGCTACTACAAGAGTGCCTTATTAAATATGTACGAACACAATCCTCACATTCAACTAACATTGCTTGTCTTTTGGTTCCATCTATGAGGGAGGTCAGGTTGGTTGGTGAGAACAGAAACAGAGCTATTTCCTGTGCTATGCCAATTCTGTGGAATTCTCTTTCCAAAGAGTTACATTTAATCCAGGACTATGTCACTTATAGACGTTCGTTAAAAACTTGGTTATTTAACCAAGCTTAAAAAACTAAGGGAAATTGAGTTATTTTAGAACAGTCAATAAGTAGAATAGGGACTGGTTGTACAAATAGGACTCAAGGGCAGTGAGAGTTTGATTTTTAGTATAGGAGGGTGTTAATTCCTATACTATTAGGCTTATTGTACTATACCCATGTATTTTGTGTCTCTGATTTGTCTACTAATGTTATTTTATTAGATGTAGTTTTTACTAGTTGATGACCTTACTTTTTATAATGTTTATTACTGAAAATATCATATAGCATTTTTATTTATTTAATATGGCTAGGTTTCTATGATTACTAGTGATTATTGATATTTTTAATTGTCAGTGTTTGATCAGATTGTGTTTTCCATTTGCATTTTATTTTACTTTTTTTTATATTTAGCTCATATCTTTTTATTAGTAGCTCAAGGCATGTTGTATTCAGGTACAGTAGGTATTTGCCTGTTCCAGACCTTTCTGGGATGATAAAGCATGCTATAGATAAATATTGTATCCTTTTGAAAGATGTTACTTAGGATTATTGAACTTCGTTGCCTGTGTCTCAGGCATTTGAAAATGTGTTGTCTTTGTAGATGGACTACAAATATGGCTACCAGACTGGGGAAACAAGGGGGCTGGTAGCTGCTCTTGATGACAGCAGACATCTGACATCATCAGGTGCCCTGCCTTCCAAAGGCTTCTGAGAAACTATCGACCATGAGGCAGGCTTCTACCTGCAAAATTATCTGTTTGATGTGCCAGTTTTTCACGTTAAACTTTTGTCTCTCTTTTTTGGTGTGCATATGGTTGTTAGAGGAAATATTTCACCCTCTAAATTGATATTTCATGTGTTGATGCCATAAAGCAGGGGTCGGGAACCCATGGCTCGCGAGCCAGATATGGCTCTTTTGAGGGCTGCATCTGGCTCGCAGTCGCCACACTTTCCCGCTGACTCAGCTGCTCCCCGGTCCTCCTCCGCCCGGGCTTAAAATGCTGTCAGCCCGGGCGGAACGCGGCAGGGCAGCTGGAGTCAGCAGCACCGGCGTGCTCGCCCCCTCCCGCGGCCCGGAAGAGGAAGTGGAGAGTATCGGGTGCGTGCGCGGCAGGAAGAGGCCACGCTAGTGCGCTCGGCATCGGCCCGAAGAAAAGAAGACTGCAGTGCGGCTCGGAGGAAAATGTTCAACTGCGGCCGATGGGACTCCGCTTCCGCGAGGGCTGAAAATGAAGAGGTTAGCGTTGGGAGGAGGCTGCTGCTGCCGCGAGTTCCCGGGGTGGGGGTGAGAGAGAGTGAATGCTTGCTCGCTCATTCACTCTCTCTCTCCCCCACCCCGGGAACTCGCGGCAGCAGCAGCCTCCTCTCTCTCTCTCCCCCACCCCGGGAACTCACGGCAGCAGCAGCCTCCTCCCAACGCTAACCTCTTCATTTTCAGCCCTCGCGGAAGCGGAGTCCCATCGGCCGCGGTTGAACCTCTTCAATTTCCTCCGAGCCGCGCTGCAGTCTTTTTTTTTCTTCGGGCCGATGCCGAGTGCACTAGCGTGGCCTCTTCCTGCTGCGCACGCACCCGATACTCTCCACTTCCTCTTCCGGGCCGTGGGGGGGGGGGGGGCGCCTGTGTGTGTGTGTGTGTGTGTGTGAGAGAGAGTGTGTGTGAGAGATTGCATGTATGTGAATGATTGAGAGCTGGGGGGGCCTGTGTGTGTGTGTGTGTGTGAGAGAGAGTGTGTGTGAGAGATTGCATGTATGTGAATGATTGAGAGCTGGGGGGGCCTGTGTGTGTGTGTGAGAGAGAGTGTGTGTGAGAGATTGCATGTATGTGAATGATTGAGAGCCTGTACATGTGAAAGAGAGTATGTCTGTGATTGAGATCCTGCCTGTGAGAGAGAGAGAGCATGAATGTAAGTTTACCATTGGGAACCTGTATGTGTAAGTTTGTGATTGAAAACCTGTTTGTGTGAAAGAGCATGTGTGTATGATTGAGATCCTTTGTGTGTGAGAGAAATCATGTGTATGTATGATTAAGAACCTGTGTGTATAAGTAAGAGAGAGATCATGTGTGTCTGTGTGTGATTGAGAGCTGGTTTAGGTGATGGAGCATGTGAGTATGTGATTGAGAGCCTGTGTTTAAATGAGAGAGAGAGACCATGTGTGTCTGTGTATGATTGAGAGCTGATTTAGGTGAGGGAGCATGTGAGTATGTGATTGAGAGCCTGTGTGTAAATGAGAGAAAGAGAGGACATGTTTGTAAGCATGTGAATGAGAGTCTGTGTGTGAGAGAAAATGACAGCATGTATTTATGTGATTGAAAGCCTGTGTGTGTGTAAGCGTGAAAAGATAGACAGCATATGTGTAATTAAGAGCCTATATAAGTGAGAGAGAAAAAACATGTGTCTATGTGAGTACTGAGAGCATGTGTGTATAGGTGTGTCATTGAGAGCCAGTGTGAGAGAGAGCGCTGGTATGTGACTGAGAGAGGAGAAAGTTCCAAGCAAACCACCCCACCTCCTGCTAATTCAGAACAATCTCAGGACACCTGGATATCAAACGTTCCCAGGTATGGAGAGCAAAAAAATTTTTGTATCCTTATTATTTTTCATTACTGGGTCTTTGTGTCTGCTATTTTGAAATATTTTGTTGGTATCTGGAAATGTTTTATATGAGTTTTTAATTATTGGATATTCCACTCATCAGCTGTTTCGAAATATGTTCTTTTTGTTAGTACAGTTTTACTGCTGATGATTTTATATTTCTTGATTTGTTTTATAAGGATGGGTGATGTTTCTTTTTCCTTTGTTACACTGCATACAGAGACTCTGGCTTGTTGCAGTTTCCAATTCAGTTTTTTCTGCATGCTTCTTGTTATGCGTTTTGGTCTCTTTATTCTATGTTAGGTGAGGGACAGCACGTGATTCAGGTGAGGTTTTCTGCTGGCGTGTAGTTTCTGTGTAGGACTCTATAGCAGCCTGACTTGGTCCGTTTTCCTAATAGGAGATATATTGGTGTCTTAAGGCCTGGTGTAATATTTTCAGAGACTATTGTACTTTAAAAGTGTGATCTTACATAAAATGCACACATTTACTTGTATTTAGTTTTAAACATATTGTATGGCTCTCATGGAATTACATTTTAAAATATGTGGCGTTTATGGCTCTCTCAGCCAAAAAGGTTCCTGACCCCTGCCATAAAGCAATTGGAGAAATCCCTTATGAAGGTGGCTATTACTAATTGTAGTTGAGTAAACTTAGGCACTGGGAGACAAATGAACATCACAGTTAAACCTGTGGCTAGAGGGGTAAAAAAGGGGTAAAAACTGAGTCCTAAGGGGTAAAACCTGAATCCTAAGAACAGCATCATTGCTCATACCTTTTCCTAGACGGTATATTCATAAATACATATATGTAATATTTGGTATTTATAAGACACACAGTGCATTTTGGGGGCTGTACAATGTTCATGATTCATTGATGAATATTTAAGCTGAACATTAAAAGTTATGACTTGGTTAATAGATGATTACTTCTTAGACTCAAAATGGGAGATGGTTTTTAGTGGATGGAAGCCTTAGAAGTGAATTTTAATATCTGCGCGCATGTTATAAAATCAGCTACCCACACGTATATGCGCGCATGTCGACATGTGCATGTGCACGCGAATGCCGTCTCATGCGTGTAATTGGGGGGGATTTTAGTAGATGCGTGCGGCGACACATTAGGGCTTATTTCCCTGTTCCCTCCCAGTTCGCCCCAGTAAAAGAGCGGACTTGCTATATCCCCTACCTAAGTTGCCTCCCTTTTACCCTACTAGCCCTAACCCCCTAAAACCCAGCTGACTACCCTAATTTCTTTTTATTTCTATACTTAAACGCAGTCCGTAGCAGAAGCAAGTTACGCAGTTGTGGGATCCCAGCATGCGCTTGTGCACGGCACTGACTTCATGGTGCTGTCCTGGCCCGCCCAGATCCCGCCGTTTTTGCTCAAAACCTTTGCAATGTGGGAACCGGGAGATATGCGCATGGCTGTGAGCCTTTTAAAATCTGCGCGGCCGGCGTGCTTCCGAGTCATGTGCCTATCTCCCGGCTTGGCCGCATGTAAGGTTTTGAAAATCTTCATGTTAGTGTATTGACTACTACTGACAAGTATTTGTAGCTAATGAACACATCCAGTGCATCATTTCTGTCATTATACCAGATAAAATCTGTTTGAGCCAATTAAAATGCAAGATTGACTCTTATTTTCTCATGGAAAGTAAAAGCTTAGCTAATTAGAAATCTTAAAACTGCAGTAAAAGTTTTACCTCAGCCAGTCAACGAGCATAGGGTAGCCATAAGTCTAATATGCTTTTGTTCCAAAATGTCTATTTTTGCCTCTTTCTCGTTAAATAATTTATCCAGTGCAATTAATTTCACTGAAGCTTTATAGCATGTCCTGCATTCTCACCAACAGGCCGATGCAATACCGTGTGCTCAGGCTAGCGCACAAGTTAACCCACGTTTGGATGAGTGTTTTGGATGTGCGCCATAATCCCTTATGCAATAAGGGGGTTAGCACGTCCAAACCAGCGCGTAGCTAATAGAGCTCATCACGTGTAAATGCCATGTTGATGAGGCTATTAGCTAGTACGCCCGACGCGCACATTTTTACCCTAAAAAATTAACACCAGCTCTGGAGCTGATGTTTAAGTCTTGAGGATCCCCAAAAGTTTACAGAAAACCAGAAAATACTTCTTTTCTGTGGTTCCTTCGACTTAATATCGTGGCTTAATATTATGGATGGTCTGGTTAGGGGAAATGGGCGCACAATTTACGAGCAACTGTCTTCCTAACCCGCACACAGGCACTTCTCCTGGACGCCCAATGCCATGGACACGCTAGGGACGCACAATTTATCCCTAGCGCGTCCTTTTTAGTGCAGGCACCCAGGAGAGGTGATTGTGCACGTGTTTAAAAAAAAAAAAGAGTGCATTGAATCTGGAAGCACATTTTTAGCGCACCTGTATTGCATTGTCCTGCATCTGTTTCAAAGCACTGCTTCAAATTTGTGTTTGAAAGTTATTCCCATAACAAACAACGTGAACCAAGATAGAAGACAGACAGTTGGATAATAAAAAGTTTTACTATGAAAAGATAACTCATGGCTACTGATTGGAAAAAGCAGTGGTGTGTTCTGAGCTCATCAGAATGCAGCTTTCCAGCGCTGGTTCAGCGGGCACTTGTCTTGCAAGGCCATCTCAGTGTACGGTGGTTCTTGGATCTGTTGCTGTTTTATTTAGGTTCATGCTTATTTGATCTTCTTGGAGTTGTCGCTAGCAAATAAGGTTGTGGCAGAATGGTCTCCTGCTTCCTGAGTGCACCTCATCATTTACTTCCTAGAAAAGCCTTTGCTCTAGCTTGGGATTTCGTGTGACAATTGGAAGCCATTATTCTGCTGCAAACTGACATTCTTTGACATTAATCCTTAATTAGAAGGCTTTATAGAAACTAGAAGGCTTCGGGAATTTGCATTTTGTCAATCTGACATCTCTCAGCAGTACTGTATATTTTTTAAAACACTGTTGACCCTTTCAAAAGGGGTTCTTGTCCATGTCCATTTTCACAATAAAATTCTTGAATGCAGGTCCTGTTCATACTTGTGCTCAGAGAAGACTATGTTTAAAGAATTTCATAATTTGTCTGTTTCCCCAGTTTAAAGGGAAGAGTGCTATTTATGGAGCTTTTACATGTTGTGTTCCTTACCTTGGGAGAATTTACAGAAGTCGAAGGTTATTTTTCTGCTACACATTCTTTTTTTAGTTACTTAGTTTTCAGTTTTGGGATGGGCATACTTGCAGCCACCTTACTGCCTTCTCTCTGCAGGTGCCAGGATGTTATCCCAAGATGCACCTCTTTCAGTGAGCACATACTACTTCCTGTGCAGAGTTCCTTAGAAAGCATGGCTGGTGCTAGCAATTATTATTACCTCCTGCTCTGCTGCTCCTCAGTACCTCCCCCATCCAATCCAGCTCAATGTTTCTGCTGCTATTCCTCAGGTGTCCTCTTCTCAGTTAACTGCTTAATGGTGTTTGGGTGCTCCCCCCATCTTCTGCCAACACAGCTGCTCCAACACTTGCAACCTTCCTTAGCTACTGCTGAGCCTTTCCTCTGAGCTGGCTACAGCTGCCTGCCTCCCACAGACTTGGATTCCTTTTTTTTTCTGCAAGAAGCTTTCCAGATGGAGCCAAAACAGAATAGATGCTTGTGCACAAACTCCCCAGGGCATTCATATTTTATACTCATGGTTGTTTTATACTTTTATGTTTGTTTTAATAATGGTATTTAAATTGTTTTTCAATGCTGATTGTATCTGGTTGATGTTCACTGCTTGGTAGCCCTTGGGGAGAGGCCGTCTTGAAAATAAGCAAACATTGTGACTTCACTTTTACCTAACAACCACTGCATCAGCAAATGCATAGAAAATAAGATAGTGATTCAGGAAATGATGTCAGAACAACTTTTGCAGGCAAGATTCTAGCAAATCAGAAATGCACAAAATAAAATAATTCAGATTCTAGTTGTTTAGTTTGAAATATTTACATTCTATTCTACTGATCTTAACTTCATTTATCCTCAGCAGATTACAATCATTAGAATACATAACATATAACAGTGTTAAAACATATACAACTGCACACAGTAGATAAGATAAAATGGTAAACAACATGTCAGAACCATGGTACGTCAGTGAAACCACAAAATTTAAACAGTTCTCTGATTGTTTTAGATCTTCTCAAAAGTCAATAAGAAACATGTTCTGAAAAAAATGTTGCTGATAATTGCTCTTTAACTCTTATTTTGCTCTTCTAAGTGGAAGAAGCCAAGTGAGAGCTGTTCTGCAGTAGAGATAGAAACAGAAAATGAAGGTTCCTATTTTATTTTTCCTAGGAATTTCATTGTTATAACAAAAAAAAAAATCAGAGAAGAAATTACTTGGTTATAATACACAGGAGAAAAATCATTGGAAAAGTATTTTTCCACTGTTTTTATTTTGTGATAACATTGAAATTCCTAGGGAAAATAAAATAAAAATGGAAAACAAAGGTCCCTAAGTACAGATTAACTTCCGCATTGGAAAGAATATACTGCAGTGTTAGCAGTGAAATAGGTAGCGGATTTCTTTTATTCTTTCCTTTCTTTAATCCTGTGATTTGTCTCCCACGCAGTTTGCAAGATTACAATGCAAACAAGTTCATGAGGTAGTGGAGAAGCCTTAAAAGTATTAACCATGGTGGCTTTAATAATACATTTGAGGACTTGTGACAGAATTGATTGCGTAGTATTTACGCAGTTAGACATAAGGGATTATGCGCTATGAGATTAAAGACACCCAGGAGGGTAGAGGAGAAGCAGGAGATATAACAACATTGTCGGCGCACACACATACACACTTGGATAGCTAGTTGTGATTTTAAAATATTTTTGTTTTCCCTCTCTAGCCATTTTTAAAAAGTAATTTTGGCACTTAGGATGCTGAAGGTATTTATTGTAGGACTTCACACGCCCATGTAATTTACCAGTGAACAATTACAGTTTTAGGTCTCCTGGCCTTTTTGTAATGCACATTTATTTTGTTTTTATTGGAATATTTTACAGAGGTTGTTTCATCCACTGTAAGTGGTGGTTGCTCACAAGGTTGGATGGCAAGTTTCCAGTTCAGTGAAATCCCAGTTTGCAGATGGAGTACATGCAAGGAGATAGGCGATGCAGCTTTTCAGAGCGTTCTAAACATAAGGCATAGAGGGAGAAGGTGTCCTGTGTAAGCCATTCATTATTTTTGAGTGATCTATTTCTCATTTGCTTTCTGCCAGGTTATTTTTTTTTTCCTACTGAAAATAGTATTTGAGTCTGGAGGGACTGCTTTATTTTTTGTCATTTCAGGACTGCAGTCTAACTAATTGGGAGAACCCATGTGAAAGATATTATCAACAGTATTCGAATCGGAACTTAAATTTTAGTCTTGCTGAGTTGTGGGAGTCAACAGAGCTTTTGATTTGCGCTATAGCCTTGCTGTGTGGGAGACACATACTATGCCAGACAGCTTCTCTTTTCATCCCCACCAGAGAGAGAAAAAACAAACCTATAGATTTTCTGAGACAGCCACACAATAATGTAACTTTCTCATAAAAAGTGCACTTTGGTTGTTCTTTAAACACAAAATGTTTTACTATTTTACTGGTGATATATTTTTATTAAATACATATATAAATTCACTTACCTAATTGGCTCATTTGTCTTTGAAGGAGAATAATTCTTGCACCTAAGCCAAGTACCTCTTTTTAGCATTTGTAAAAAATTGTTACTTGCCATCATCACTAGAGCTCACAAGATACTCCAGACCTGCAAGGTACATTTTAACATAAACTGTTCTTTATCTTATACTTCACTTTTTTTTTTACCAGTGCTTGTAAAGATTGCTATCTCAATAGCACTGGAAGCCGAAGTTTGCCATTTATCTGTAAAATAGAGCACAGAAAGTGGAACAGTGTAAGCTTCTTCACAATATGCAACCAGTATTATCTGAATCCTATGCTAGAGCAGCCACCTCTGGGATGAAGGGACAAGACTCCTTGCATGTCATTTTTGGCCCGCAAGGATACCAGTTATTGTCGGTGTGATGACAGATTTTTTTTTGTTTTTTCAGTGCTGTGTGGATGTTTGCAAACTGAACTGAGACCACTAACTCATTTCATATTGACAAACCTGGAACAGCTTTTGGATAGTAATGAGTTCCAGCCAGGTTTGAACTGGTCTTCGAGAGGTGAAAGACTGTAACTGTGTGCTGGCTTTCTCGAGTCATCCAGGTGCTCTTGATCTGTTCTTTAAAGACATCACTAAAGTTACAACAGTAGTAACATTTGTCTTTGATAATTGTGTTGTCAGCGAAAAGAAGAAAAATCAAACGCAACTCCTGCCTCCAAAAATCATTTGGGAATTATGCCTAATAATTATATTGCCTTTGGAGTGCCCAGAGTTAACCATATGTTACCCATGTTTGCTCTGGGTACTCCAAAAGCAATATAACTATTAGGCATAAAGCCTAATCTTGGAGGCTGAAGTTGCTTTTGATTTTTCTGTATCCATCAAACTTTGGTCTCTATGGGCGCCTTGTTATGTTTTTATTTTTACATGAATAATCAAGAATGTACTTTTTAACTATTCTTTTTTTTCTTAAACTCCTGCGTAGAAGGCAGTAAGTGGAAATTCTTTGCAATATTTGGCTGTTGCTTTTGAACTGCTAGGCAAAGTTCTAGGTTTGCTGGACCCCCTGAAATTGAACTTTTGTTTCAAGTACGTTGCTGCCGCTACAGCTTCTACAAAACGCTGCTGCACGCATTCTCACTAGAACACATAAAAGCGACCATATCACCCCTATTCTTAAAAACTTACATTGGTTACCTGTTGCCGAAAGAATATCTTATAAAACCCTCACACTGATCCATAAAGCCCTACACAACCAAGAAATGCATTGGTTATCTGACCACTTCATCTTTCACAAATCAAACAGACCAATTAGGCAACAGCACAGGGCTACTCTTGTTATACCATCACCTAAGCAATCCAAGCTTGCTTCCACCAAAGCACGAGCACTTTCATTAGCTGGGCCCGTCCTTTGGAACAAACTCCCTCCCTTCCTGCGGCAGGAACCCTGCCCAAAAAAAATTTAAACATAACCTAAAAACTTGCCTCTTCAAGCAAGCTTTCGCTTAACATCCTACCCTGGCACTTTACTACTTGTAATTGAATTCCTTAATATTACATTCAATCTCCCCCTTTGACAATTTATCCTGCTTCCTAACTACAGATGTATACTATTATGTTTGAACTCAGTTTTTTCAGTGTACCTAACCTTTGGTATATCTTGTTTTGTTTATACTAATATTATATGACAGTTCTCAGCTTATTAAATGTAAATTTTTTAAAATTTTTAATGTAACAGGTTGTTATAATTGTAAACCGGAGTGAAGGCAACTCTTCTATACCTCAGTATATAAAATGCTAAATAAATAAAATAAAAATAAACTATACCCCCCAGTTTCCTGTAAATAGATCCTCCCTTCCTTTCCCTATTATATATGTGTTTGATCCATTTTTACTTATTCCCCTTCATAAGTTAAGTGCTAATGCTGTCTTGTTATTATCTGTTCTGTTCCTTGTTACAATTGGTTCCAATTTCTATGTAAAGCTCGGGTAGCTATAATTTTGTTTTAATGTAAACCGATGAGCTGTTCCCAACGTTCATCGGTATATGAATCTTCTAAAAAAATAAAAATAAATGTAGAATGAAGACCAAGAAAACTGCATTGTTTGGGATAGTCTTGTCTAGATGTCTAATACAAAATAAGATGGTTCTGTTTCAGAGTTAGCCTTCCCTGTTGGTTTCAGAGGTATGCTGGCCTAAGTGTTGACAACACAATAGGAAATCCTATAGTGGCATCTGTCATCAAGAATGATAAAGGGATTGGAAGAATGATTAGCAAATGGCTGTTAGTCTACCTAGAGCTAAAGAAATATCCTGATAGGAAGGATACGTACCACAGGAATATTTAAATCAGGTCCTGCAACACATCAACATGCCTTGACTTTGTTTCTTCCTTGAGTTATATTTCTTTCTATTTTAATTATTGTTCTGCTGTTTTATTTCTTAAATGTCTGTGCTGGTTTGTAAAATAAATAAATAAAATACATTTTAAAAGTGCATCATTTTGTTATGAACTTACCCTCTTATAAACTCCATTTCTTCATCGAGAAGCAGCAATGAAATACGAGTGATGTCAACTGATGTTGCTGAATGTACCTTTTTAACTCAGAGGAGCTTGCTGGGCTGGATGGACCATTTGGCTTTTTTCTGCCGTCATTACTATATTACTTTGTTCTTCTACTGAGCATATGCAGGAGTTGCCTTGTGATCCCCTCAGTCTTTTGTCATCTAAGTTACATCACAGAGGCGTACCCTTTCTCTGTGACTTTCTCTATTGAATTCTCTTGATATTATCATTTGTTAAACTTTTTTCAGCTATTATGTTACCTTGCTGCCTTGGAAGCCCTCAAACAGCACTTTTCAGTGTTATTTTAAAAATAATTTTTTCTTCAAAGAAATGTTGGGCACAAAGAAACCCACTATCGGTGGCTTTAAGGACTGTGTATGTGGTAGAAAAATGTTCATTACAAATGGTCATGACTTCTGTTAATGGTACCTATGACCAAATCATGACCAGGATAACTGCTATCTTTGCAGCCAGATGTCTCTGCATTCTTAAAAATCCAAGGCCTGGATGATGGAGAAAGTGCATAAGTCTCTGAAGAGCCGCAGCCTCTCCTCCTCACTGAGTGGAGCCTTGTCAGGCTCCCAGGCGCTGAGTTGAGCAGCCCTCCGGGCCCTCTGTGTGCTCAGGATCGAATAAACAGAAAAAGTGGCATTCCCTAGTGTCGTCAAGCCTGTTGTGGACTTCAGGGGCTAGTAAAAAGAAAAAGCACCATTCTTTGGCGCCAGCACCCCATGCCAAAGAAGCATTGGCTCTCAGTGCAGTTGATTCAGCCAATGCATCACTCACCAGTGCATCACTCACCAGTGCATAAGCTATCAGTGCCCTCATGATTTCACTCACCAGTGATATTAATGCACTTGGATAAGGATCACTCAACATACTGAACCTCAGCGACATTGATGCTCCCTCCTTCAATGCCACAATTGTCAGAGCAAACTTCTGCATCATATACTCACTGGGCCATGGTGCTTCCGACACAGCTATTTGCTAAATCACGTTCTATACATTTACAAACAATATCAGGAACAGAAGTAGATGGGCTTCACTTACCTCTGCCAATTACAAGAGCAGTATCTCCATTAAGGCAACTAAAATGAGGCTTGCATCTGGACACACCAGACCCCATTTGCTCCCTGGTGCCATTAATTTCTAACAGGCTCCCCAGGACAAATTTTACAGAGCCCAGAGGAAGTACAGGAAGATTCCAACCTAGTCTCTGAAGAGGATGTTCCTCCTCTGACCTCTTATCTCCCTAGCGCCAAAGGACAAGGAGGGTGCTCTTCCACTTCTCCTTTCCAGAATATCGGATTTATTCCCACAAGAGGGAGTCACACCTATTCCTGATAGAAGAGGTACTCCATCAGAACCCCTGTGAACTGGTTCTAATCCTCGCCATTCCTTGCAGCAGAGTCCAAGCAATTGGAGGATGTTCACGAGAGATGCACCCCTCCAAGATGACCAAAGCTGACTCCTCAGTCAACCAAAGACCCCTCCTCAGTAACCTACTTAATCATTGGAATCCTGGATTAGTGAATCCTGTTCTGTAGGATCAGAGAGGATAAATGTGAATCCCCTCCAACCACCTACCTGAACCTCTGAACATTTGTTTCCACCGGAGAAGGTCTCTTATTCCATGTTCCTAGATAAGTTGGGTAAGGTACTAGGGGTTGACATCCATAATAGCAAGGACCCTCACACTTGAAGTCTTCGGATCCTCAACACTCTTGCAGAGCCAGTGGCCATTCTGATCCATGCCATCCTGCAATGATTTTCCCCACTCTTCTGTGTCCCAGACACCAGGAAGTTAAAATTAAAGTATAGAGTCCAGAAAACCCCAGAATTTGTGGTCGTACAAATGCCTCATCAAACATTTGTGATGGAGTCAGCATTTATATAGCAAAGAAGAAAAGAATATTCTCCAGCACTCCACCAGGGAACTACCCCAGGCATCTTAACAGTTTGGGGAGAAAACTGAGTTCAGAACTCATATTTCTGCTTATCAGTTTTACATGATAAAATATGATTGAATGCAGAAACTGAAGTAATTTCTTCCTTCAAGGCATGGTTTTGCATACTGACAGCTGCTCCTCATTGTGTAGGAGTCCATACACCATCTTATCTAGTCATTGTATACGGTATTGGATACGATAGCCTGATCCTCATCAATCTCCATTGGAGCACACCAAATGGCTTGGTTGATGGTCAGCAGCTTGCATGATGATGTCCATGGTACGCTAGCAGATCATTGCTTCTATTTTTTTTTTTTTTAGTTTATTTTTTTGTTTAATTTTATGCCATATTGTGGTAGCCGTTCGTGTATCACCATCATGCTTTCACGTGCGACTCCTGCAATTGGCCTCCACTCCCAGTGGAATCAGCTGACAGCCCTTAATGACTTTAGTGAATATCTCACAAGAAATGAGGCAAGAGATTCACAGATGGTTAGAACGCTACATCTTTCAGGAAGGAGCACCACTTTAGCTACTTTCTTATCAGGTAACTTAGCAACAGATGCCTCAACCAAGTGATGGGGAGCTCACACAGGACCCTTCCAAACCCAAGGAACTTGGGCAGCAGAAAGGCAGTTTCACTTTAACTTTGTAGAGCTGTGAGTGATCACTCATGATTTTTGGTTTATTAAAATTTGTATTTCGCAACATCATAAATTTCGTAATCAAAAGGAACAACATTGACATATAAAATAACATTCATACAAAATCAGCAATCCGATACAAAAATAAAATAAGCTACACATCTACCAAAGTATTTTAAATAAGAAAGTTTTAAAAGCCTCTTAAAGGACTTACCTCAAGGCTCTGACCTAATCTCATCCGGAAGGGAATTCCACAAGGATGTGATGTTAAAGTAGGCAAGCTTCACAGTTGGAACCTCAAGAAAAGTCTTTTGAGCAGATCGTAGAGCACGTGGCGGCCTATACATTTTTAAGACAGAGCTCACATAGCTTAGATGATCATTATTGAGAAGGTTGAAGATAACTCCCAGCTTTTACATAATTCTCCATTTAATGAGAAGCCAATGCAGTTCAGTCTAGATAAGAGATATGTTGTCATGAAATTCAACACCAGATGAGACATGCGCAGCAGCATCCTGAACTAACTGTAAAGGTCTCAGAACAGTATTTGGGAGATCAACATATAAAGCATTACAGAAGTCATGGGAAAAAATCATTCTCATTCAAACCAACAATTAA
Source organism: Rhinatrema bivittatum (assembly GCF_901001135.1). Classification (NCBI taxonomy): domain Eukaryota; kingdom Metazoa; phylum Chordata; class Amphibia; order Gymnophiona; family Rhinatrematidae; genus Rhinatrema; species Rhinatrema bivittatum. The sequence goes on from NW_021821269.1 coordinate 74,026, forward strand.
GTAGCCATGTTCTGTGTCAACAAAGAAGCACAGGGTCATGAACTTTCTGCCAAGAAGTAATAAGAATATGTGAATGGGGGAAACAACTGTTGGTTTTCCCTGTGGAGTCCAATATTATGAGAATGCCTCCCCCCATCCTCCCCGTGAATTTCACCCTTTCCACTGTAAAATATAGCAGTATAGTAAAATCCTCCCTAAGTTGGTATCTGAGGCAATGGAAGGTGAAGTGACTTGCCAAAGGTCACAAGAGGCGTCAGTGGGAGAATCAGGAATTTAACCCTGGTTATCAGGCCACTGCTCCATTCCAATTCCTGTTGTAGTAACCCCAACAGTATGCATCTTTGAAATCTACCCCTTTCTGTTTGGATTTAAGAAAAACCTTGCTCCATTGAGTCTCTCTCAAAACATTTGGAAAAAGTGAGATAAGTTGCCCATAAAATGAATTATCATTGAAACAGGAAAAAGGCTTGGGTGTCCAATCTTTATCAGTCTCACATGCAAAAGTAACCACAAAAGTTGACCTTTCCACGTTTTCGGAAGAAGAATTTTCAAGAAAACCAGTAAGGTCAAGGTCTCCAGTGCCCACATTCACTGAAGAAACCGACTTAGGCATTTCTCGAATAGGCAAATAAACTTTACTACTGACGCTATTGCTTCTTTAGATACTTTTTAACAAATCCAGATAAGAGTTTTCTTAGTAGCTTTATAGGGGCCAAGACCAAAAGAGGGGCATCTAGGAAAGTTGAGGCACCTAAGATACTTCCTTGATTGATTACCTGTATTCTCTAATTTATGATATAAAATTCATAAGCGCCACATTATATTCCTGTAATGACACATTTATCATGAGCTTCCCTTATTTTCATATTTTCATATTTTTTTATTTGTTTGTTTATTTATTTATTTAACATTTTTATATACCGATAGCCGTATACACATCGTACCAGTTTACAGAGAACAGGTAGCTGGCCAGAAAAGAGGCACAGCTGTTACATAGAACGCATAAATCTAACATATATAAATGATTAATTGAACATAGGTGAGATATTTGATGGCAAAGAATAAAAAAAAAAAAATTAAGTTAACATCAAAGTAACTAACAATATTAATATTAATTTCAAACATCTGAGAATGTTCCCCACCTTTGAAGAAAGACTCCCCCAAAGTCCACAGCATAGCATCCATTTTTGAAGAAGCAATTTTCTCAGAGTTCACAATTACTGTCCACAAAGGGGCTCCATATTCAGTAGGACGTTTAGTGGATAAGTTATGTGGCTGCAGTTAGCTGGATAACTTGTCCCATATATTCAGCGGGAGAAACATCCTGCTGAATTTGCCAGCCTAAAGTTATCTGGCTACGTGTAGTTGGATAACAAGAAACCTAACCGAGTAGATTTTTAGTTATCCGGCCTTGTGCAGCTGGATAACGTACTACTTTACAGACTATCTAGAAAAGATATCTGGCTAAATTAGTGCTGTCATTATCAAAACCAGCAAAAGATTGAGAGCGCTAATCTCCTCCCTCCCCTCTCAAAACTTAATACAAAAGCCTTCTGCAAAACCTTTGCTAAGACTTAAGATGGGGCCAGTATTATAAGCTGGCCCCAGTCCTGATATTCGATTAAAGAGGCTCAGGCTGCCTCCCACCCACCCCCACCCACAAGGAATCATAGGGGTGCCTCCCCTCCCATCGATACATTGTAGTTCCATATCTGGAGAGGGGGCTCTCTGCCCTGCTCTCTGTGCCTCCACTGCTGTTCTGCCATGCCAGTGGCCAAACTAACAGTTCTGTGGGCCAATTCAGCCACTAGCCAGGGAGATTTTGGCTGGCCATAAAAAGATAGTCTGTGGGTCATAGCTTGGGGATCCTCGCCATAGACTTGAGGATCCCGATGCATGGGCATGCTAATCTGACCTTAGATAGTGCTGTTGTGTGATGGCTCAGGCTCCCTGTTCTCTCCAAGGACTGTGAACACTTCCAGGGAAGGAATTGAAAAAAAACTAGTTAAATAAAATTTGACATAAAAAGAACTTCCAATTAGAAAAAGCAATGGATCGATATCCTGATCTAGCCACCAGCATGTGGACGAGCACATTAAAGGACTGGCTTTTAGTATCATTGTGTATGTGATTGCTGTGTATGTAATTGTTCTGGAAGACCAGCCGGACCCCGTGTCCGGCCGGGCGGCGTAATGTGGGCGCAGGCCCACTTCAGAGGCGAGGCGCGTGTGGTTGGAGAGGGGGGGGGGGGGGGGAAGGTGGAATAGACGGAGGTGAAAACAACGTGGGGACAGAAGTAGGGCTGCAACGTGAAGTACGGGAAGGGGGGGGGGGAGGGGGGGACTGAAGGCGAGTGTCATAGAGTCGTGGAATGCAGTGATTGGCTTTAGGTGCAAGGGGGGGGGGCAGAAGGAGTAAGCGTGGAGAGCTGGGATAGGTGGGGAGAAAATTCAAACTGCTGGTTAAGCAGTTTTAGTAACGCGGGCTTCAGTCGGTAGCTGGTGAGCGAGAGAGGGTCAGAAGGTTCGCGCGATCTTAACATACCTTTTGTTGCTGGTTTCTGTGTGATTGTTCGTTGGGGACTGTTCGGAGATCGCAGGCATTTTTTTTTGCAGCTGTAAACTACAAAGTGGCTCCTGTGCTGACTGCAGCATGGATGGCAGGAGGCCCGATTGGGAGGAGGAGGAGCTCGATGGTGGTGTGGCTGCGTTCCTGGAGTCAGAGGAAGCCGCATGGGTGCCGGGGGAGGAGGCAGCAGGCGACGGTGTGCTGATCCCAGAATGGGTGAGCGACTTTGGCGTTGCAGAGCGGGGAGGAGCACGATCGTTAGCTCGGGGGGGCGGATAGAGGAGGTGTGGAGATTGAAAGGGAGGGACCGTTGCTGTTAATTGAGAGGTCTGCAGAGCTGGGTGTGGTGAGGGGGAGGGGCGGTAGAGCTGTGAGGCCCCGGGCTAAGGGGAAGTCTGGAAAGGCAGCTTCTAAGAGCTGTGAGCCCATTCTAGCTGCAGAAATGATTTCTGATGCTGCAGAGCGCTTTCCTGGCCCTGATGAAGGTTCATTTGGTGAGAGTGCTGTGTCTATGGGAGCTTTATACAAAACTAGGTTTCGTGGTCGGGGGGGTAAGGGAGCAATGGTAGGGCGGTTAAGTGGAGCGGAGGAGCGCAGGGCAAGGGGTGCCTGTAGCATGTTGGGGAGGGGCATGGCTGTGAGAGAGGAGAGGGTGAGTAATACGTTATTGGTTCCAGAACTGGCAGGGGGATGTTGGGGGGGATAAGCAGGCACTGCATGGGGCAAAGAGGTAATCGTAGATTGACTGGGGGTTCTCGCCGGCGTTTGAATGGAGGGGGGAGAATCGGGAGGGGAAGAGATGACCTTGGTAGAGGGAGGTCTGTGGACAGGGGATGTGCGAGCAGTTTTGGGGAGTTTGGGGGGTTGGAGGTGGAGAGAAATTGGGATATTGCGCCGGCTCCTGTTCCGTCTCCTGCTCCTGCTGTTTTTCCACAGGGGAATTTGGCAGAGGATGATGGTGAAATACCTGGCCCATCTCAATGGGAGGCTTGGCGCAATGACGCGCCAGTGACGGCAGGCAGGGGTCGGCGAGAGCAGTTATACATGGATGATGTGCTGCCTGTGGAGCCTGAACAGACTGGTGAGTTTATTATTTTCCCTAGACAGGACAGAGGTGGAGCTGCATGGGTGAGGGGGGGCAGAAGAGAGGGAGGGGGGGAAGCAGGATGGCAAGGATGCAGGTGGCAGCGAAGTGTTACCAAGTGTTAAGGAAGGGGGGGTGGATAGGAAACGGGGGTCTTCAAAGTCTGGGAAGTCTAAGAAAAAGAGAAAGAGGGGGCGCTCTAGTTCATCGGATTCGTCCTCGTCGTCGTCGTCCTCTTCGTCATCTTCTGATACCTCTTCGGATTCGGGAGCAGCGGTTCAGGGGGGAGCAGTCGGAGGGGCCACAGTACGTGGTGCCCCGGCTTTGGTGGCTTTTACGGAGTTATGGGAGGAGGTTCCGCGTTCCATTCGTAGACGAATTAGGCGTAGGCAGTTCATTGATATTTTTCAGCTGCTGGAGGGCAGGCGTGGTAAGCGTAAGGATAAGAAGAAGAGGAATAAGAGAGATCAATTTGTAGGGGCCCCGATTAAGGTGGCACGAAATATTCATAATTGGACAAGGGCTTTTCTGCGGCTAGCAAGTGTAGTGGGGAAGAAAGATCCGTCACAGTATGGGGCGTTGTTATCTTATGCAGATGCAATACTAGCGGCCAGTAAGACTTACGAAGGTTGGTCCTGGCTTAATTATGATGAGCGATTCCGGGATCGTATGGAAGAAAATAAGTTTATCTCCTGGGGTACTCAGGATGTTGGACTCTGGCTAACGCAGATGGCTGCAAAACCGTCCTCAGGTAGTATGGGGCAGGGGTTAGTGGCTGGTACTGGGCCTGGGAGGTCCTTTCGGAGGGACGTGCCCGGCAGTAGTGTTGGAAAGGGGGGCGCGGGGCGCAGTGATGTGTGTTGGAGATTTAATCGCTCCACGTGTATTTTCCCGGACTGTAAGTTCCGGCACGCTTGTTCCGTGTGTGGAGCCGGTCACCCAGTGTCCAAGTGTTCGAAGCGTCAAGGGGACGGACCGGCCACAGCACATCCTGCAAAAGGTGCCAGTAGACCGGGTCTTTGAGCGAGCACATACACCTATCTGTTTAACCGCGATGTTGCCATGGTTACGGCTGTACCCGCGTATAAAGGTGGCGGAGTTGTTAGATCAGGGTTTTCGTTATGGTTTTAAAATACCGTTTCAAGGACAGGGGGAAGTTGGGGGTGGGGTCAATTGCCCGTCGGTTCGGCGTATGATAGCGGTGGTAAGGGAAAAGTTGCTGGGGGAAATAGGACTGGGCCGTATTGCAGGTCCCTTTAATGTGATTCCGTTCCGTGATTTGGTCCTATCGCCTTTAGCTGTGATTCCAAAAAAGGATCCGGGCAAGTTTAGATTAATTCATAATTTGTCTTTCCCCGAAGGGAGGTCTGTGAATGATGGTATCCCGAGGGAATTATGCACGGTGCGATACGCATCTTTTGACTCCGCAGTGCGAATAGTTCGGCAGTGTGGCCCAGGGGCTTTAATGGCGAAAGCGGACATAGAAGCGGCATTTCGTTGTTGCCGGTTCATCCTGATAGTTTTCACCTGTTAGGGTTCCGCTTTCAGCAGCAGTTTTACTTTGATAAGTGTATGCCTATGGGTTGTTCTATAGCATGCTCTTATTTTGAAGCCTTCAGTACATTTGTGCACTGGGTGGTACAGAAGAGGTCGGGATCGAGACTCGTGGTACATTATTTGGATGATTTTCTATTTGTGGGAAGGGCTGGTTCGGGTGATTGTCTCAGTTTGATGAATTGTTTTCAAGAGGTGGCCAATGATTTCGGGATTCCTCTTTCGGTCAGTAAAACAGAAGGACCTAGTACTTCATTGGTATTTTTGGGAATTGAGCTGGATTCGGTGGCTATGGTATCGCGGTTACCGGAGGATAAGGTTCAGCTGTTAAGGGACATGGTGCGTGGGGCTGTTGGTCGGCCTAAGTTGTCTTTACGAGAGTTACAGTCACTCGTTGGTAGTCTAAATTTCGCCTGTCGGGTGATTCCTATGGGCAGAGTGTTTTTGCGCAGGTTATCACATGCTATGTCCGGTTTAAGACAACCGCATCATCGTGTGCGAAATTCTTGTTTTTTGCGGGAAGATCTGAGACTTTGGGATAGGTTTTTGGAGGATTTTAATGGGGAGGCGTTGTGGCAATCTAATCCGCGGTCAAATCATGATTTGGAGCTGTTCACCGACGCAGCGGGTTCGTTAGGTTTCGGGGCTTATTTTCGAGGGGCTTGGTGCGCAGCAGGTTGGCCGGAGGACTGGATTACGTCTGGAGTTACAAAAAATATAGCTTTCTTGGAATTATTTCCAATTGTAGTGGCAGTGTATATTTGGGGCGCTCAGTTGGCAGGAAAGAGAGTGGTATGTTGGAGCGATAATCAGGGGGTGGTTGAGGTCATAAATAAGAGATCGGCGCGTTGCATCAGAGTGTCAGAGTTATTGCGCGAGCTGATTTTGCGTTGTATGTCCTTAAATGTAACAGTATGGGCTCGACACGTGCCTGGAGTTTCTAACAGTGTGGCTGACTCTCTTTCTCGTTTCAAGTGGGACTTGTTTCGAGAACTCGCCCCAGAAGCGGAGTCGTGCGGAACCCCGGTGCCGTCTTTCCTTTGGAAATTTGGTTCCCAGAGTCCTGGAAAATGCTGCGAGATTCATTAGCGCCCTCCACGTGGACAGGTTATGTAGGGGGGGGCCCGACGAGTCTCAGCGTTTTTGTGTTCCTTGGGCTGGGCGGGGGGTCCGATCTCGGATATGGCATTGGTACGTTTCATTGAGCGTGCTCGGGCGAGTGGGTGTTCGCAGGCTGCAGTGGGCCGCCAGCTGGCGGGGTTTTCCTTTTTATGAAGGCACATGGTTGGGGCTTTCCTTCGGGTCGTTTATAGTTCGGCGTCTGTTGAGGGGTTGGTCGCGGACAACGCAGAGCAGAATTGATCAGCGTTTGCCCATTACACATGATATCTTGATGCTGTTATGGGAGGCGTTGTCTGCAGTGTGCTTTTCCCCTTATGAGACACTATTGTTTCGAGTTGCTTTCGTATTCGCTTTTTTCGGGGCCTTTAGGATTAGCGAGTTGGTGGCTCGATCAGCCTCCAGTACTGATTACCCAGGGATTTTGGCGCGGAATGTGGTAGTCACGAACAGAGCAGTATTGATAGTAATTCCGCGATCTAAGACGGATCAGAGGGGTCGTGGAGCCTCCGTGTTGTTATCCAGGGTTCCAGGTTTGACGTCCTGCCCGGTTAGAAATGCAGCTGGGTATTGTAGGGTGCGGCCGGAGGTAGCAATGCAATTTCTAGTGCACGAGAACCGGAGGCCATTAACCAAGTATCAATTCGAGACGGTACTGCGCGCAGCATTGTATGCTGTCGGTTTGGAGGGGCGCAGGTTTGGAACACATTCGTTCCGCATTGGGGCCGCTACATCGGCGGCAACGGCGGGTGTGCCTGGAGGGGTCATACAGAGGATAGGCCGGTGGCGTTCCGGGGCCTATAAGAGTTATGTTCGCCCAGATTCTGGGCATGATTGATCTTTGCTAACTCTAGTTTCTTTGCAGGTGCTGCGTCTGAGCCCATGACAGTTTGGATCATTGGTCATTCGTTTACTTACTGGGGTCACAGACACGCCTGCGGCCGTCCTTACGGCCCTCACTTGGACTTACAACGAAGGGGGGTTCGGGTTATCTGGCTTGGCCGGAGGGGTATGCTGTGGGACGAACTTGTTCCTTATGTTAGGAAGGAGCGGGAGCGTCGGGCAGCTCCTCGGGTCTTGGTAGTCCATTTGGGGGGTAACGACTGGGGTAAGATGTCGGGCAAGCACTTCATTAGCAATGTCCGTAAGGACTTAATGACTATATCTATTTTGCTGCCGACGACGATCTTATGCTGGTCTGCTATTGTGGTGAGGCCTGCTGAATTGGATAACATCAGATGGAAACGGTGTAGGTCCAAGGCAAACCAACAAATCGGGACTTGGTTGGAGCGCTTGGGTGGTCGGCATATTAAGTATGCCTGGTCATGGGGTAAGGTAACAGGTTTGTTCCGAGATGATGGGGTTCACCTGTCTTTTCTAGGATTAGACTTGTTCCTGAACTCCATTCAGGAGGTCTTAGAGGAGTTATTTCCTCTGTAAAGCGAGGCCGCATCTTTGGGGGTCACAGGGCATTATATGCCTGTGCCTGTGGCGGTTGGTCCGAGCCATAACTGTTCAATTTTGTTGTTCAAGTTATTTGGATTTTGGTAAAGCCGACGGTGGTTGACAACTGAGGGCTGTTGTCAGGGTGTGGCTCCTTGCCGGATGAGGCGGGGGCCGCTTGGCCAGACTCCTTGCAAGTTGGAGGCGGGAGTACACCTGGGTTGGCTCCTTGCAGGAGAGTGTGGCGGGAGTCGGAACCTGGCGTGTTGGGGCCAAAGAGTGTAACAGAGAGGCTGGTTAGGCTATCCTGCCGGAAGGTGGCGGATAGTCTGGTGGGGGGTGGGCAATACCAAAGTCCTAGTTGTTTGTGTTAATGTGTGGATATAAGCTCGGACCACTGAATGATTAAAGCTGCGGCCTTGTTTTACCCACAATGAAATGTGTCTGTGATTATTGGATTGTAAGGGGGTGGTTGCGAGCGAGTGAGGTCCTGCATGCCCACATTATGGAAGACCAGCCGGACCCCGTGTCCGGCCGGGCGGCGTAATGTGGGCGCAGGCCCACTTCAGAGGCGAGGCGCGTGTGGTTGGAGAGGGGGGGGGGGGGGAAGGTGGAATAGACGGAGGTGAAAACAATGTGGGGACAGAAGTAGGGCTGCAACGTGAAGTACGTGAAGGGGGGGGGAGGGGGGGACTGAAGGCGAGTGTCATAGAGTCGTGGAATGCAGTGATTGGCTTTAGGTGCAAGGGGGGGGGGGCAGAAGGAGTAAGCGTGGAGAGCTGGGATAGGTGGGGAGAAAATTCAAACTGCTGGTTAAGCAGTTTTAGTAACGCGGGCTTCAGTCGGTAGCTGGTGAGCGAGAGAGGGTCAGAAGGTTCGCGCGACCCTCCCACCCACCCTTAGTTCTAGGCGATTGTTGTTGGGGAATTGCGGTTTTGTTTGGGGGATTTGTCGCAGCGGGGGCGGTTGGTCCGAGCCATAACTGTTCAATTTTGTTGTTCAAGTTATTTGGATTTTGGTAAAGCCGACGGTGGTTGACAACTGAGGGCTGTTGTCAGGGTGTGGCTCCTTGCCGGATGAGGCGGGGGCCGCTTGGCCAGACTCCTTGCAAGTTGGAGGCGGGAGTACACCTGGGTTGGCTCCTTGCAGGAGAGTGTGGCGGGAGTCGGAACCTGGCGTGTTGGGGCCAAAGAGTGTAACAGAGAGGCTGGTTAGGCTATCCTGCCGGAAGGTGGCGGATAGTCTGGTGGGGGGTGGGCAATACCAAAGTCCTAGTTGTTTGTGTTAATGTGTGGATATAAGCTCGGACCACTGAATGATTAAAGCTGCGGCCTTGTTTTACCCACAATGAAATGTGTCTGTGATTATTGGATTGTAAGGGGGTGGTTGCGAGCGAGTGAGGTCCTGCATGCCCACATTATATTGATCAAAAAGTAAAATTTCATATTTTTGCTGTTTAATTATATCTCCACTACAGTGATTTCTTCCTGCACTGATCTAAGTTTGAACAAATCACATTGTTTCCTGCATTCTTTACTTTCTGCTTCATGTGCTAAAAATACAAAAGGAAGCTCGTGTATGTGCCACTTTGAGATTCCAAGACCAGCACTGATGATAGTCTTGAATAGTTTATTTTTAAATATAGAAATTGTATTTTATTTTTATTTTGTGGATTCTGGATCCAGTGGCTTCCTCCTGCACCTTTTAGTCTTTCAGTTCATTTGAAATTTGTCTCTCACCTTAGGAAGATAATTAAAAAGAGGCAACAGTATGCTGTTAAGAAAAGGTTTTTTGGTTTTTTTTCTACATAGTGCATGAGGAAACACTGATCAAAGAAACCTGGCTAAAACAAAACTCTGAGTAGTCAATTTCTTTTCAAACAGAAGCCTTTGGAATTGCACCAGAATCGAAGACTGTTTCAAAGCATAAGAATGGGGTGGCTTTTTGTTTTGCTTAATCTCTGGTTATTTATTGAATATTGTTAATGACTTCTAGTGTTCAGCACTGTTGTCGGGGATAAATGAGACATTTGGATTGTTCGGGCGTGTCTGCTTTCTGACTTCAGGGTCTTAGATTATAGTTAAGCAATTAGCCCTTTTTCAAAGCCTTTTTTACATTATGTTGTGAATACCAAATAAACAGCAAACTGTGTGTGTGTACTAATTTATTTATTTCTACAATTTCTATTCTGCTGATCCAATCTCAGCAGATTACAGTTAACATACACAGTAAAGCATAACAGTTCAATTTCTTGTTAGTTATCAACTGAAGGTTGAAAATTAGACAGGTTACATTAAAAAAGCCACTGTTTGCAGTGACATTATCAAGGGGCTTCTTGAAATGAGAATTCTTATATTATGTATAATCCTGGTGGAAGTGTGTATACATTTGTTTGCTGTTAATGGTCTTTTCCTTTGTATTTTACATGAGTGATAGAAAAGAGTGGTAACCTTTTAATTTCCTCAGAAAGAAATACCGGTACTCTAGTTAGAGTTAAGGAAGCTGGGCAGGAAGCCTCAGGGCATGGAGGGAGACTCCATCTGTTTGAAGGTAGACCATTCATTTGTAAATCTAATTGGCTCAAACCTTTTAGTGCTGCTTATTATATTTGCTTTCTAGAAAATCATTATAGGATATAGGGTCCTGTGGATTCTGATATTAACCTGTAGCTGCTTTGCCATGGATCTATTGCTCGCTATTCTTTAATTCTTTTAGTGAGCAGTCCAAATAATATACCTGCAGAATGTGAAGAATATAGCTGACATAATTCCAAAATGTCCTAAAAAGGAAAAAAAAAAAGGCATTCATTTATATGTAGAATACAGGGACGAAAAGGCCAGGTGAAAACAGAAAATAATGATGAAGGGTGGGTGCAGAGCTTCCTAGGACAACAACACTATTTAGAAAAAGAACCACCAAGCACCCCAAACTTTAATAAATGACAGAAAAATGTCATTAATCCATTAACTCTGTGACAAATGTTCCATAATGAGACAAAAATGTTGAATTGTTAATTGACTTTTTTTTAATTTGTTCCCAACTCTTTTTTTTTGTGTACATTTATATACCATACACATTCAAAATAAAAGTACGATTTACCAATGCTTTAAAAAGTTATTTAAAACACTTGTCCATTGATTCCTGGGTGATTGTGCCTCTGCTGCTGCTTCTTTGTAATTGCTAGGTTGAAGCTTCTTGAAAATCTCATTCAAGTAGATTTCTGTCTCTGAAAAGTTTAGCAGTAGGGTCTCCAAAAATATTAACCTATCTGGCTCTAATATTTCATTCCAAATCTTTTTCCTTATCCTTGCCAGACTACTCCAGATTCCTACCAACAGATGGATACAGAGAAAAAAGTTGAAATGTAACTTCACTACTCTATAAAGTCTGGTGCTACCTTCAACTCTTTTGTATTTCTCTGTCTCCAGCAGATGGTGCAGACATGTGGATTGGTGCTGCAGCTAGGAGTAGGCTGCTTCTAGGAAGGCTTTAGGCCTAGGTAATGGAGGAGTGTAGGCTGAGCTCTGGGCGACATACTAAAATACACATAGTGCAAAAACAACAGAAACTTTAAAAATCATAAAGAAATACTATTGAAATAATAGAAATGAAAAAATCAATCAACAGCTAGACAGCAAATATTAAAAGCAAAACTGTCAAATATAGCTGTCTTAAAAATCAGATAACTGTATCAGCAATTAAAATAAAAGCAATTAAATAGCCAATATAAACAGCCAAGATTTTACAAAATTTCTAAACTTTAAATAATCTTACAAGTGTAAGTGGATAATGTTCCAGTGTAAGTTGATGATCAAGCTGAATTAGCAACTGAGACCAGAATTTTATTCTGTGAGCATCCCTAAACTGCTTGTGAAAAGTTCTGGTGTTTGAAACCCTCGATTTATGTAAATATGTTCTATGCATTGTCCCTAGAGAGGTGTAGGCTGTCTTGAGAAAGCAGAAATTAATATATTTATGTCCATTAGTTTCCAAGTTGGATCTGATGAAAAACCAGCATATGGTGTTGGAACCCACCCTTCATATTTTGTATGTATTTAGTTGACATTCGTCCCAAGCTAGCTAATTAAAATGTATATATTTTAGTTTCTTGGAATGTTTAATATTCATTATCTCTAACATATACAGAAATAACCACTCATCTTTATAAATAATTATTTAACATCTATAAATTAGTTATATCATTTTTTATGTTATAAAACTAAATGAAAGGAAGAATATTCAATATAGATGGGTTAAATGAAGAACATTTCTGGTGATAGCAAACTTTCAAAGCATTTACCTTTTTAATTAGGGAATAGTAATATAGTTGACAGCACATAAAGACCAAAAGGTCCATTGAGTCAGCACAGGTAGTAACTGCTGCTCTGTGCAAGTTACCCACATGCAGAAATGTTACACCCAACGTTAACATAGCATAGTAACATAGCATGATGGCAGATAAAAACAAGTGGTCCATCCAATCTACCCAACAAGTGGCTTATGGTAGTAACTGCCACATACATAGATTACCCCATTTCTTCATTTTGATCCTCAAGACTCTAAGGATCTGCAGTGTTTATCCCATACACTTGAACTCTATTGCTGTTCTCGTCTGCACCACTTCTTCTGGGAGGGCATTCCAGGCATCCACTAATCCTCTTCTTGTGAAAAAATATTTCCTGATGTTTATTCTGAGTTGTCCCCCCTTGAGTTTCATATTGTAACCCTTAGTTGTATAGTTTCCTTTCCAATGGAAAAGGTTTGATGTTTGTATATCATTAATATCTTTCAGGTACCTGAAGGGTCTGTAACATATCTCTTCTGCATCTCCTCTCCTCTGGGGTATACATATTTAGATGCTGCAGCCTCTCCTCATAGGTCTTTCTCTCTCTTTGGCAATATGGTCTCCAGAACTGAACACAGGACTTGAAGTGAAGCAGACTCCAACAAAGACGGCGGTTACTACCCCAAACCAAATGTGCCTGATACTTCACTTTCGATGCACATCCAGCATAGCTCTCTGCTCCAACGGCAGGGGAGAAGAAAAAACTGATACTTCACGCATACCCAGCATAGCTTCAACGGCAGGGGAGAAGAAAAAAGGATTCACACTCACAAAGCGGGGAGTAGCTGGCTTGTTACGGCGGTTACTACCCCAAACCAAATGTGCCTGATACTTCACTTTAGATGCATATCCAGCATAGCTCTCTGCTTCAACGGCAGGGGAGAAGAAAACCAACCAATAAGGGCTGTATAACATAGTCTGGGTTAAAACAAATAAGCATGGGTGTAGCTTGCTTATTGCGGCGGTTACTACCCCTACTACCCCCTAACTAATCAAGCTAGATATTTCACTTGGATGCAGCTCCATCACTGCTCTCTACATTAATGGTGGGGGAGGAAGGGAAATAGAACCAAGAGCTAAAAGAAACAGATAAGTATGAGAGAAAAAATGTGTGAAGCTTGCTGGGCAGACTGGATGGGCCGTTTGGTCTTCTTCTGCCGTCATTTCTATGTTTCTATGTTTCTATGTTTCTATAAGACCTATACAAGGGCATTATCACCTTCTTTTTCTTGCTGGTTATTCCTCTCACTGTGCAGTTCAGCATCCCTCTGGCTTTAGCCACCGCTTTGTCAAAATGCTTCTCTGCCTTCAGATCACCAGATGCTATCACCCCAAGGACCTTCTCCCGATCCATGCACATTAGCCTTTCACCCCCCCCCCCCCCATCGCAGCCCAACTGCATGACTTCTTGCCATTGAGTCCCACCTGCCATACCTTATGACCACTCTTCAGGCTTTGTTAAATCTCTCTTCATTTTGTCCACACTTTCAGGCATGTCCACTCTGTTGCAGATCTTAGCATCATCTGCAAAAAGATAAACTTTTCCTTCTAACCCCTCCGCAATGTCACTCTCAAAGATATTGAACAGAACAGGTCCCAAAATTGATCCTTGAGGTACTCCACTTATCAATGTTCTCTCTTCAGAGTAGGTTCCATTTATCATTACATGTTTTCTCCTTTCAAATCAACCAATCTGTAATCCACTGCACCACCTTGGCACCCACTCCCAAGTTTCTCATTTTATTCATGAGCTTCCTATGCAGGACTGTATCAAAAGCTTTGC